>NC_134498.1:49090933-49255933 GCF_040206685.1 Ascaphus truei
CACTAGAAGGCAAAAGAATATTTGCAGGGTGCAACGGACTACGGAGGTCCCAATACCTCCAACATCTTATTATATATTAGTGAAAGCACTGTATGCCTGTCTGCATCTTTCTGTGTCCCTAGGGGAAATCTCATTGGTCCCTTGGGCCGCCCGCCCCCGCACACCTCTCATTGGCCTGAGGTGGAGTGACGACACACACACACACTCTCTCTCTCTCGGCCTCACTCTCCCCCGTCAGTTGGGCCGCAGCTCACCTTCCACACCCCACACCCCTCCTCCGCTCCCGGTGCCCCTCCTCTCCTGGTGCTCCTCACTCTCTCCCCCCTCCCCACCTCACCCAAATCCCCACGCTCCGCAACATCCCCAGCCGCATCATCACCCTCACCGTGCGCCGCTCCCGGAGAGGGGAAGCGCGGCCCTCCTGCTCAGCAGCAAACTCCAGGCTCCTCCCCCCTCACTCACAACGAGGAAAAGCGCGGCGCGGCCCAGGCCTCCTGCACTCCCCCTCACGTGCGCCGGCTCCCGGAGAGGGGAAGCGCGGCCCTCCTGCTCAGCAGCAAACTCCAGCCTCCTCTCCCCTCGCTCACAACGAGGAAAAGCGTGGCCCGGGCCTCCTGCACTTCCCCTCACGTGCGCCGGCTCCCGGACAGAGGGGAAGCGCGGCGCGGGCCTCCTCACGTGCACCGGCTCCCAGACGGAGGATAAGCGCGGCGCGGGCCTCCTGCCACTCTTGCCCCCTTTCCCCCCCGCCAGCTTCCCGAACTCACCTCCTGCCCCAGCCAGATGCCATGGGGTCAAGGTAAGTCACCAACCGTCTCCCATCCACGCACTGTCACCCAGTCACCCACACACCCACCCAGTCACCCACACACCCACCCAGTCACTTTCACCCACCCACTCAGTCACCCACCCACTCACTCAGTCACCCACTCAGTCACCCACTCAGTCACCCACCCACTCACTTAGTCACCCACCCACTCACTTAGTCACCCACCCAGTCACCCACACACCCACCCAGTCACCCACCCACACACCCAAACAGTCACCCACTTTCACCCAGTCACCCACTCAGTCACCCACTCAGTCACCCACCCACTCACTCAGTCACCCACCCACTCACTTAGTCACCCACCCACTCAGTCACCCACCCACTCACTCAGTCACCCACACACCCACCCACCCAGTCACCCACACACCCACCCAGTCACCCACTCACTCAGTCACCCACTCACTCAGTCACCCACCCACTCAGTCACCCACCCATTCAGTCAGTCACCCAGTCACCCACCCATTCAGTCAGTCACCCATTCAGTCAGTCACCCAGTCACCCACCCATTCAGTCAGTCACCCAGTCACCCACCCATTCAGTCACCCACCCATTCAGTCAGTCACCCAGTCACCCACCCATTCAGTCAGTCACCCAGTCACCCGGGGGAAGCCAAACCCTGTCGTCCGCCCCCCCAAAATTACATCCCAGGCAACGCCGGGTCTCTCAGCTAGTACAATATAAATAACACAAAGCCCAGCACCCACTGTCTTTAGATAATAGAACAAATGAAAAGGGATAATGCCATTTATCCCTTTTCATTTGTTCTATTATCTAAAGACAGTGTGTGCTGGGCTTTGTGTTATTTATGGTGATACACTACAGAGATTTGTCTGCCATCTGATACCCGATATCTGAACTCCTGAGCCCCCACAAACTAATCAAATGTGTAGCACACTGAAGATATGAACCAGTTCCAATGCTGTGAAGAAGCTTTCCCCATGCAGAAGGGGTTCTGCTTTATACGGATGAGGGGTACTTGCATTGGGAAACTGCCTCAATGACATTGAACAGGGACCTCAGAAGATTAACGTTTGGGATTCTTAAATGTCATGACAAATTTGTACAAGTTATGCGAGATGCACTCAATGTTTCTCCATCAAGAAATCTGTTGCAGCTGTAGGTTTTGTATTTTGGCAATAACATTATTGGTTATCAATCATACAATTTTAAAATGCAGTTCGATAATTTGTCCTTTTTTCAATAAGGTAAAAGTTTGCTAGGGCTGCGTAGGAGTACCGCTTTATTAGCGGCTGTGTGTTCTTTAAACCCAGATGAATCCATACGCGATACTTCCGCCTGGAAGGTAAAGCTGCCAGGTTATGCTGCAGACTTTGCCATATTCTGTTTTGCGGGACCTAAGAGTTTGTAGCTTTGCATCGTAATATCACAAACACATTGCAACTGAGCGGGTACAAGTGGTGTTGGGTGATGTTTGTTAAATGTTGAATCTTTGCTTTGGATGCTCCAATATAAAATAAGTTGACATGATGAATATCTTTCTGCGCTAGACAGAAGTCTTCGTATTGATACTTATTAATTATTTGTATTTTCCTGTAGAGCGAACAGTGTACACATGATTACACATATCATTTTGCAGGGTCAAGAAGTCGCGGCCCCAACAAGCTTACAATTTAATGCTGGCGTCTAAAATAATGACTTGCTCAATGCCACAAGGCGCTGACAAAGGCGCTTAATGCGGGGGATCACCCACTTCAAAGGTAGGCTTCATACTAAGCTACTTCAGGTTAGATTTATAAAATGTGGAATGCATTACCCATGGAGTGATGGCAGATACAATAGATATGTTCCAAAAAAGGTTAGACCTCTTTTTTGATGGGAAAATACAGGGATATACCAAATAAGTAACATGGGAAGGATGTTGATCCAGGGAGTAATCTGATTGCCAATTCTTGGAGTCAGGAAGGAATTAATTTTTCCCCTTATGAGATATCATTGGATGATGTGTCACTGGGGGTTTTGTTTGCCTTCCTCTGGTTCAATGTACTGTAAGTATAGATTATAGGATAAAGTACCTCGTCTAAATTTGGCATAAATTGAACTTAATGGACGCATTTTTTTTTCTTCCCCCCCAACCTCATTTACTATGTAACTGTGAGATATACCACTTTATTTATTTTATAACTTTTACAATGGCTGCAGTTTTATGTCTTGGAATTAGAATATATATAAGGTATATGCGTTTTTATGCCTGTTTTTATGATTGCTTATGAGAATTGTAACGAGAAATTAAACAAAAGACATCCTGCGTTTTATCATTTAAACACTAGAGGGCAGCCTTGTGCAGGCTTTGGCTGCTCTTCAGCTGGGAAGAAATGGGGTCAGTCAGTCTTGCTTGCTGTGCACTTGCTAAGGCACTGAGCTCATGTTAAATGAATAGGGCTCTGCAGATTCCCTGACACTGAAGACGGGGGCTCTAGAGCAGGGGTGGGGAACTCCAGGCCACAAACGGGTCAAGTTTTCAGGATATCCCTGCTTCAGCACAGGTAGCTCAATCAGTGGCTCAGTTAAAGATTGCACCACCTATGCTGAAGCAGGGATAACCTGACTTGTTGGTGGCCCTTGAGGACTGCAGTTAACCCCTTCTCCCCCCCCCCCCCCCCCAGTGTTGAGTAACGCACGAAACAGTAGTCTATGAAAGTGCTGATCAATAGAATCAATATTTGTTCAGACGAGCAGAACTGAACACTACAAGAGATGCCATGTGTGACGGGTCGCCATCTTTAAAGCAGGATCCTATTGAAAACTTGTGAACGCAAATACATATTTGTAAAATACAGCATCTAAATAAGGGGCGGAACAAGTCCTTCGTTAAAGGGAACAGTTTGTCTTTTTCAAAATGTAGCCCCAGGTTGTTTAACAAATGTATAAGTACAGCAAAAAGACCAAATACAATCTAACGTCAGAGTGAATATTGTGAAAGAGGATGCAGCCATCTTTAATTTGTGGTGTCGTTTATAACCAGGTATATAAGGAACTGTCTGATAAAGCTGTATATCTCTCAAATTGCACCACAGTGAAAGTTATGTGTTGCCTTTTTATTTGTAAGATTAGAAATGAAGTGGTCCTCTTAGGAGGCTTCTGGCAGATGTGCGTTTTACCAAATTTTTGAGTTATGGCAAAGCTATAATATATTACCCCTACGGCTGACAGCTGGGCGTAGTAAAAAGTCCCTTCTGAAAGAAATGGATCAGCGAACTCTGCAAGAGGCAATATTGTAATAATGCATCAAGTCTTCATACAAATTATTGGAAGGCAGAAGGTGAGATTGGATTTGGCAGAACATTCTGTCTATAGTCTGAGGCCCTTTGGACACATCTGGAGACGCACAGGGATGTGTTACTGTGTTACTGTGTTACTGTGTTACTGTGTTACTGTGTTACTGTGTTACTGTGTGTGAGGAATTAACCGCTTTCTGTCAGGGAGCCAGTGAGCGGTAGACTCCTGCTGGCTGTTCTGTAAGAATATGTTCGGTAGGGCAAGGAAAATATCATTTGACTAGGAAATAGATCCTGTGGGAGCTTGTAAGTGCAGATATACTCAGCGTGTGTGTGTGTGTGTGTGTGTGTGTGTGTGTGTGTGTGTGTGTGTGTGTGTGTGTGTGTGTGTGTGTGTGTTCAGTGCTATTACAGAACATAAGTTTTGTCTTGTTTGTTACTTTTTATTACTACTTGGAGTTCTTCCAAGGCCTGTTACAATGTCTCCAGCTTGTTCCTTTGCACAGTAATCCTCAAACTCCCTGATTTGTCTTAATACAATAAATAGAATTTATTATACCATACCACAGCTGTTAAAGATTAGAGCGTTGGCGCTAATGCCATATCTTTTCAACTCCTTAAGTGGCCTCTTCAGCAGTGAAGCAGGGGTTAACTCTTTTTTTGCTGCCATGTTATTTATGAACGTTGAGTTATTTATGGCCTACAGGATACCTATGAATTATTATCCATGGATCATCTGTCTTATTCATTATTAAGGACTTGGACACATGTACATTATACAAGTGATCTGAATGTACTCTGTGAAATGACATATTTCTATGCATCAGCCATAAATTCAAGGCCTTGGCCCAGTCAGGCTTTGAATAAGTTATTTAGAGCAGTGGTTCCCATTTCTTACATCGTACATTTGTATATTCATGATTGTAGGAAAGACCTAACATATGGCTCCTGAAAATAGATCCACTTTTTAATTCCACTGTCAGCCCGCGATACCGGAGCCTCTAAGATATGTAATATTTCCGTGTTGTGTGATACAGTTGGTACTTATTTGCGTATACTTGTATACACACGATAGGAGGTGGTGATAAATACCCTCTGACAAATACAATGTGTCTGATCTACTTTATTCCCATGTAGTATCGTGCGACCTGCTCCAATTAACTGCTAATGAGTGCAAACTGTGGCTTGCTCTCACACTGGCAAGAATCGCTATAATGTAGCACTGTCCTTCATCGGGTGCGAGACCCATGAACCACTTACTGGACCTGCTGAATAAGTATATGTGGAGGAGGGTAATGACCACTTCAGAAAATAACTTTAAAGGGTTTGCCCCTACGCTGACCCCTCTGGAACAAGGGGGTGGGGGCCTTTATGGGTGCTAAACTAATGGCATCTATCACATGCAAACCTCACCAACTTCACCCGGTGTCCTGGCAGTGCGCCAATTCAATTCCGCTCCTCGCAAGAATGGCGGCAGCAGCAGCAGCAGGTAATGACATGTGCGTGGAACAATGGGTTAAGGCGGTGTCAGTACACGCCACCGGATGGTATAGCAATGTGTGTGGCATCAAACAGAGGCATCTGCAGGACAGCTAATAATAGTTTCTTTTTAAGCTGTGAACTTCCAGATACCAGCATGTTACGCACGTCCAAACCTGTGATCTATCGGCAACATTAAGATATGTAGGCATCTCTTTATTTATATAGTACCATTAATGTACACAGCGCTGCACATAATGGGAAGAAGCGCTTCAGACATAAACGTAACATTTAGGAAAAGGAGCCCCTGCCCCGAAGAGCTTACAATCTAACTGGTAAGTAGGGAGAATTTGCAGAGACCGTAAGAAGGTGTTCTGTTAAGTGCGTCTGCACGACCGTAATAGCCGAGCGCAAAGTACCAGCGTCTTGAAAGTGAAGACCCTCCGGTGTCATATAGTCTAATCCAGGGGTGGCAACTCCAGTTCTCAAGGGCCACCAACAGGCCATGTTTTCAGGATATCCCTGCTTCAGCACAGGTGGCTCAGTCATTGAGTGAGCCACCTGTGCTGAAGCAGGGATATCCTGAACACCTGACCTGTTGCCGCCCTGGATCTAGTCGGTGTGCAGATAAGATGTAAGACCCCCTGTTTCTGTGAGTGTACAGAGTATAGCGCTACTAATGATTAAAGAAGATTTCGCTCTGTTTTTGTGTTCTTTTTTCCCCTCCTATCTCTGACCTCTGACCTCTGAGGTCCTGAGTCTCTACATCGCCCCACAATTCCAACAAAGGGGATCAACATTCTCCTATAAAGATCTCATGATGTAAACAAATCCAAATTTCAACCTGGAGTGCACGAAGCAGATATACAGCTCTCACTATTCCTTCACAAAATACCCGGCCTACGCTATATATTCGTTTTTGCGCTCGGAGTTCGTGGTGTTTGGCGTTTTCTGTTTGAAGACCTTCTGAGGTTCTTTTGGACTTTGTTTAAGCTATTTGTTTCATACACATTCACTTACACTGGCGGTGTCACTTACACACTGGCGGTGTCACTTACACACTGGCGGTGTCACTTACACTGGCGGTGTCACTTTGTTTCGGTGTCCTGGTGAGGTGGTGGTTCTGCGTTTATCATTTCTTATATATTTTTCACTCTTTGCCCCTTGTTTTTTTTTTAATGTTATTAATGATCAACCAACGTGATCAAAATACCAGCACAGTAGATGACAATAAAGGTGTTTATATAGTGCACGATGCAGACACATCCCGACGTTTCTGTCCACGGGGGAAACTTCTGCCATTAAATGGCTTCATTAATTAAAGTAAGGTATTGTGCTGAGAGTTAGGAGAAGATGCAATGTGTTATTCATGGTACCCTGTGACTCTGGCATTGTATTATACCCCCACAGGTCTGGGTATGTTTGGAGGTGGAGTAATACTCTGTGTCTAGATGCTGGAACCCCCATTATTAGAATGAATAGGCGATACTTTCCTGCACAAACCTAACCTGTATAATGTACACGGTGCCTGAGTACTGTACTTAATTATTAATCAGACAGCCCATGGATAATAAGTCATGGATACCCTGTAAATAAATGAAGGTTCTGAAATGTAGTGTAAGTCACTATCTGAGATCGGATGCGAGGTGTACATGGTCCGGCACTTTATCTTCACCTATAGATTGAAAATTATCTTTCTAAGGTTAAAGAAAATTGGGTGTCATTTGTTTGACCACTTTGTTGCGTATGTGCCTGTGTGCGTGTGTAGCATATATCGGGTGTGGGCGTGTGTGGCATGTGTCGGGTGTGTGGCATCTATCGGGTGTGTAGCATATATCGGGTGTGTGCCTGTGTGTAGCATGTATCGTGTGTGCGCCTGTGTGCGTGTGTAGCATCTATCGGGTGTGTGGCGTGTGTAGCATGTATCGGGTGTGTGGCGTGTGTAGCATCTATCGGGTGTGTGTAGCATCTATCGGGTGTGTGCCTGTGTGCGTGTGTAGCATGTATCGTGTGTGCGCCTGTGTGCGTGTGTAGCATATATCGAGTGTGTGTAGCATATATCGGGTGTGTGCCTGTGTGTAGCATGTATCGTGTGTGCGCCTGTGTGTGTGTGTAGCATCTATCGGGTGTGTGACGTGTGTAGCATGTATCGGGTGTGTGGCGTGTGTAGCATCTATCGGGTGTGTGTAGCATATATCAGGTGTGTGGCGTGTGTAGCATATATCGGGTGTGTGTAGCATATATCGGGTGTGTGGCGTGTGTAGCATATATCGGGTGTGTGTAGCATATATCGGGTGTGTGGCGTGTGTAGCATGTATCGGGTGTGTGCCTGTGTGGCGTGTGTAGCATGTATCGGGTGTGTGGCATGTGTAGCATGTATCGGGTGTGTGCCTGTGTGCGTGTGTAGCATATATCGGGTGTGTGGCGTGTGTAGCATATATCGGGTGTGTGCCTGTGTGCATGTGTAGCATCTATCGTGTGTGTGCCAGTGTGCGTGTGTAGCATATATCGGCTGTGTGGCGTGTGTAGCATATATCGGGTGTGTGTAGCATATATCGGGTGTGTGGCGTGTGTAGCATGTATCGGGTGTGTGCCTGTGTGGCGTGTGTAGCATGTATCGGGTGTGTGGCGTGTGTAGCATATCGGGTGTGTGGTGTGTGTAGCATCTATCGGGTGTGTGCCAGTGTGCGTGTGTAGCATATATCGGTTGTGTGGCGTGTGTAGCATGTATCGGGTGTGTACCTGTGTGCGTGTGTAGCATGTATCGAGTGTGTGGCGTGTGTAGCATATATCGGGTGTGTGCCAGTGTGTAGCATATATCGGGTGTGTGGTGTGTGTAGCATATATCGGGTGTGTGCCTGTGTGTAGCATATATCGGGTGTGTGCCAGTGTGTAGCATATATCGGGTGTGTGCCTGTGTGGCGTGTGTAGCATGTATCGGGTGTGTGGCGTGTGTAGCAAATATCGGGTGTGTGGCGTGTGTAGCATATATCGGGTGTGTGCCTGTGTGGCGTGTGTAGCATGTATCGGGTGTGTGGCGTGTGTTGCATATATCGGGTGTGTGGCGTGTGTAGCATATATCGGGTGTGTGCCTGTGTGGCGTGTGTAGCATGTATCGGGTGTGTGCCTGTGTGGCGTGTGTAGCATGTATCGGGTGTGTGGCGTGTGTAGCATGTATCGGGTGTGTGGCGTGTGTAGCATGTATCGGGTGTGTGGCGTGTGTAGCATCTATCGGGTGTGTGGCGTGTGTAGCATATATCGGGTGTGTGGCGTGTGTAGCATGTATCGGGTGTGTGGCGTGTGTAGCATGTATCGGGTGTGTGGCGTGTGTAGCATATATCGGGTGTGTGCCTTTTACAGGGAAGTGAAAGAAAAGAAACAAATAAATGTATAATTCTGGTTTAATATTTTAAAGGCAAATTCATGCGGTGTCTGCTCAGACTTCTAACCCCCAGGGCCTCCATGTGTCACAGCTGTATTTCCTTTTAATTATTGAACCAGTTTTATACTATTATTTTTTTATCTCCTGCAGCATATCACCCTTTGGAGCAGGGAGGATTTGCCAGCGGTGCAAGACACCTGTTACAAGGCTCGGTGTCCATCTATAACATGTCTGTGCATCTCGCCTGCAGCGGTGAGTTGTGTGGCTCCTCACTAAGGAGCGATCTTGCTTTAGATATTTTTCTGCGTTTCTTTTTGAGCGAGTTTAGCAGAACCTTTCCCAGGATTAGTTACTGGGACTATCCTCGTGCAGAGCAGCTAACCTGCCGTGTGACGGAGCGGGCTCTTCCTGTGTTTTTGATGTGCCCGGTGTAACGTGTGCAGCTCACTGCTCAACTTCCTGAACTTCCCAAACAAACAACACACACACAATGGGTTATTTTAATGGTTTATATCTTGACAAAGGAGTAATGTCCTGCAACTGATTTTATCCGCCGCTCAATTAACAAATCCAACGGCGTTTTCCGATTAATAATCGGCGTGCGTCTCCGTTTTGGGAGAGTAAATAGATCGTACAGTAGGTTGGGTTACCTTGTAACGCAAGGCATTGCGTTGGTTGGGTTACCTTGTAACGCAAGGCATTGCAGACACCCGGGACCAGCGAGAGGGGGGAATGACCAATACAACCTTGAGTTCTTCACAGATGAGATTGCAGTGTACAGAGCTTTCCAGACACCACAGGAGGCAGCTAACAGTGCAAATGAAGAAGAGACGTCTGAGGCTTGGAAAACCCCACATTCGGTCATGTCGGTCCGTTCAGAGGTATCACTACCCAGAACAAATGTCCACTTCTCAGGGAACCGTACAGATACTAGAAATGTGAGCCGCATGTTTAGGGAAAACAAGGAGACACAACGGTAACGATCTGTCTGCCTGAATCAGAGGGCGCCAACCCCAGTCCTAAAGAGCTACCAACAGGTCCGGTTCTAAGGATATCCCTGCTTCAGCACAGGTGGATGCTGTCTTTGAGCCAATGATTGAGCCACCTGTGCTGAAGCAGGGATATCCTGAAAACCTGACCTGTTGGTGAGTCTTGAAGACTGGAGTTGGCTACACCTGGCCTAAATACTGTGAAAATGTCTTGACATCCATGATGATGAGTACGCTGCAGCATGGCCGCGATCAACAAAACGATGTGGATACTCGCTGTTATTATACTGCCGTATTTGCGTGTAATTATCACCGACAGCCGCTAATGTGAACACGATGCTTTATATGGAAGAACACGTCTTAGCGTAACATTATTGGCCCGTGAAGACACAATTAGGCTGAACAGTTCCAGCAATATCCTACGTGTGTGTTTAATCAGTTCTGGACCATGAGAAAATAGTTGTAGCATTTAAAAAAAAAACAACATTTTAAAGACATTTTTAATGTATTATAATTTAACAGGCATTTTGTTTCTATAGAAACCATTTACAAAATCCCACCCCCTTCCGATCGGCTCCGAGGACCCGCCGGAAAGTGGAACCGGCGATTTTCGTTAGGTGCGCAGGCGCAGACCGGCAATGCGCCGTTCTGCGCATGCGCGACAAAAAGGAAAGCCCTCCATTTCGCGCATGCGCGACCCCTGGGCGGCTCGTTCTGGACATGGTGGCGACATGGAGGCCCCCGTTCTCGGCCCTCGGCGTTGCGCCGAGAAGCGGGGCCCTGGTGTAATTTGAAACTGAAAAGCGGCCATTTAGTGAACCTTGGGAAGCAGCAGGACCTTTCACAGATCACAAGAGAACCAATTGATCGGCAGCGTAGGGAATTCGTTTTCAATTAAGGTAATCATAGGCTGCATATATATATATATATATATATATATATATATATATATATATATATATATATATATATATATATTATTATTATTTTTTTAAATGTTAAAGAATGTTTTGTTTTAAGTTCCGCTTGGATTGCTTCTTTAAAGGGAGCGCTGGGCACAATTTCAATGTTGCGTTGCACACACCCGGCAGGAATGTGCGTGAAAGTTCGGCTCACTGAAGCAGCATTGCTGTTCCCTCTGTATTTGCCGACGAGTTTGCACAGGCTCCATCACAGATATCACAGGCCCGGCACTGCCTCGGGCTGGCACGCAGCATCCGCACAAATTATAGCGCAGGCGTGTCTCCAGGTAAACCGGGGGGAAGAAAGAAAACACAATGTCCTGAACACAGAATGTCACCAGAGTTTATGTGCAAGTTAAAGCGGTTTCCCGTGTGTGGAAGAGTATACTGATCGTGGGTTGGGTGACCCTGTAACGCAAGACATGGCAGGTCCCGGCTGCCAACGGCGGAAGGGCTAATTACCAGCACGGAAGTTATTTATAGATGAAATTATAGCAGGGGCGGGCAATTCCAGTCCTCAAAAGCTACCAACAGGTCAGGTTTTCAGGATATCTGCTTCAGCACAGGTGGCTCAGTCTTCGACAGAGCCACTGATTGAGCCACCTGTGCTGAAGCAGGGATATCCTGAACATCTGACCTGTTGGTAGCTCTTGGGGACTGGAGTTGGCCACTCCTCAATTATAGTGTACAGAGCGATCTAAATATCTGCTTTTAATTTAGGTTCTAGGCTAGATACTTTCTATTAACTTTAGAGGTTGTTCTTGCACAGCTGATCTAGGCCGGGAGTCTGCCACCTCTCAAGGAAGAACCACGTTATAAAAAAAAGTATTTCTCCAAAATATACGAGAGCTGCAACAGCCCCACAAACACATACATATATACTGTACACACCAATAACCAATAGGTATATAAGAATGAACATACCACAAAATATGTTGGGGAATAAAATGCATCTCAAAATAATAAGTCCCTTTATTTAGTTGTTTTTCATACATACATACAATACCCTCCCCAAACAGCACATACACAATCCCCCCCCCCAAATACATTATATATATATATATATATTACGCACACACACCCCCAATAGAAATCTTGGGGCTCAGGTCAAATTAAAAGAGCAGGGCCCCCTGATTATTCCCCCCATCTTGCCCTTGTAGTCCCCACATCTCACGCCCCCCACCCCCATTATTGTGTGTTGGGATATGGGGAGAGACAGATGGAGAAGGGAATAGGGGAGGAGAGGGGGGGGACAGGGATATTGGATGAGATAGAGGACAGGGATATTGGATAAGAGAGAGGGGACAGGGATATAGGATGAGAGAGAACAGGGATATTGGATGAGAGAGAGAGGGGGGACAGGGATATTGGATGAGAGAGAGAGAGGGGGACAGGGATATTGGATGAGAGAGAACAGGGATATTGGATGAGAGAGAGGGGGGACAGGGATATTGGATGAGAGAGAGAGGGGGACAGGGATATTGGATGAGAGAGAGGGGGACAGGGATATTGGATGAGAGGGGGGACAGGGATATTGGATGAGAGAGAACAGGGATATTGGATGAGAGAGAGAGGGGGGACAGCGATATTGGAGAGAGAGAGGGGGGTCAGGGATATTGGATGAGAGAGAGAGGGGGGTCAGGGATATTGGATGAGAGAGAGGGGGGACAGGGATATTGGATGAGAGAGAGAGGGGGACAGGGATATTGGATGAGAGGATCTGAGTGTGCCTGCTGCCTACCAGTCAGACACCTTCCAGCAGGCGCCCTCTGCAGATCAGGCCAGATTAGGTTTGGCGGCAGGATAGCGAGGGAGAGGGGCAGCAGCTGGGGTTCGGCAGCCTGCAGAGAGCCGCAAGTAGCCACAGGAAGAGCCGCGTGAGCCGCAGGCTGCCGCCCCCTGATCTAGACTCGTGTTCTAGTTCGAATGCTATTAAGTATTTTTAGCTAATGTTTGCGTTTTATCGCTTTTAAATGATTTTTCTCTATAGCCCGTTTTGGTGGCGATCCCGTGGTTATTTGGTCCCTCGTATGTTTATATTTGGGGGTCTAACATTGTTTTATTTCATTGTATAACTATCTCTGTGTTTGTACCTCGAACGCTGCGGCCACGCTGCCGCTGAGCGCGCTCATGCTTGTGAGCGGTGACATCACCAACTCTCCAAGCAGGAGCGTTCGCTGCCCGGCATATTTTTTTTTAAGTGCAAGTGGGCCGTGGTCGAGCAGTGACTGGCGCCGATTGGTTGAAGAGGTCATGTGACCCTTCAGCGCGCCTGGAAGACAATTTGATGTCTCGGCAAGCGTCTAGCGCCCACGAGCGTACGGGTCACGGATGCGCTCGGTGAGCGTGGCCGGACACATTTGCATTAATTGTGCTGACTGTGCCAAGCGCGGTCAGCGGCAGCATGGACGCAGCCTTAGAGGTCAGATGTTATTACATCCAAGGTGTCCCATTTTTTTATTTAGTTTGAGACACCATTGGAAAGTTTGTTGAACTTTTTCTTTTTTCTCCGGCGTATACAGGGATATCCTGTTTACCCAATTTTTCATATATAGTTATTTCTAAATGCGGAGTGTATAACCAATGATTTTGTGTGTGATTTGTTTTGTTACAAAAGCTAAGGCTAAAGAATATTTGTTGTTGATCTAGGGGAGTCTGCTGAAATTAGGAAAAGCCGTTGTTCTTTTTGATTCTATTAGCTGATGTGACAGATACTGGCAATGAGCAACGCCTCCGTTTTGCTCCAATTGAAAGACCCCGGACAGTATATGAGGAGTCTAACAGGAGAGGAGAATCCTCCTGATGAAACCGCCAGCGGTGAAACGCGTCGAGTACGGATCCAAGGAGAGAGAGGGGACGCGTCTGCAGTGGAGGCGAATGTCCTGGCACGCCCAAACCCGGAAGAGCGGGAAGCCTCCCCGTGAGACGCAGAGTTCGCTGTGGAGAACGCGGTGAGAACGCCATCTTCCACCCGAACATCATCTTTACCGCGTTACAAATGCTTTTAAAGAATTGACACAATGTGAGTTTAATTTGATTGTTGATACAATATAAAGAGGATTTATCGGGTCTCTCATCTTTGGCTTTTCTTGGACTGCCAGCGATGTTCATTGCCACTGATTTGGGAATTGCTTTAATTATTTGGGGAATGTGAGTATAACCTTCATCACCAATCCACCTCACCTGCCTTGTGTTAGGCTTGTGGCATTCCAGTGCGGCCTGTGTACTGGCGTTAGCCACTCCTGTTGTAGATGGTATTTCTCACTGTGTTAGTTCCTTAGGAAGTTAAATCCCACATTAGATAAACACATATTGCATCAGAAAAAACATACACCCAAAACTCGTACAAACTCACAGCAATATCTCCACAAAAAATGACAACAAAATTATACTACAAAATAGGTTTTATTCTACAAATCAAAAAGCACAGACCAGGATTTCAGTTATAAATGCGGATGGTTTTTACTTAAAACAGCGGCTCAAAATCCAGCAAAATGACTGACCTGTCAGCATACAAAGAGTAAAGCAGTAATACAGATTACTTCTGTTATATTCAGTGTGGCCTCCCGCTAAATTAGGCACATGTCATTAAAAGACAACAAAACAATGATATATTTGGCAGAAGAAAATGTCAGTCCTACATATAATTAGGTCATTCAGCTGTCTCTTAGTAAGACCGTCTGCACTGGAGCTTTCCTCCGTGTTTCAGCACAAGGAATCTGAGCTGCAGTCTCTTCCGATCGTGTGTGCAGCAGAGACGCTACAGATTACAAATCCATCTCCCAATGTTGGGCCTGTGATGTCAACAAACTATGGCTTTGAATCAAACTATTGTTAGTATTAATCTGCCACCTGACTTCAGGCGAGGCAGCTTGTTTTCATTTAGGGTGGGATCGGTTTGAAGCTCCCCCTTTTCGCTGCAAAAAGGGGTTTGCAATGCGCTAATTTGTTGTGCAAACCTGACTGGGAGTGAAGTGGATAAAATGGAGAAGGTTGCAGAACAGACCCTCTCAGGACCAAGCCGAAACGCCCGTGGCATTTAAGGGGGCACACGTGCCCTCCTTTCTCTAGGCTTTTGTTTAGCTTCTGCCCTTCGTGTGAATTCCGCGATACTGACCGGAATCTACTTCCAATACTAAAGCATCCTCACCGTCTCCTAACGAGGAACAGGGTCCTAGAACACTGACATGCATTTCACTTTTCTGGACCCCTGCTAAAAAGGAAAAAAAAAAAATCATAGTACAAAGTGAAATGTGTTGTGTAAAGTTAATGAAAGTTGTTTTATCAACTGCATAAAAGTTTTTTGTTTTTTTTTTTACAACTTTTTTGTTTCTAGTGCCGCAAGTGGAACTGCCACGTAATATCTCCTCCATCTGCTGATCCAGAAGTAGGTGGCTGGTAGTCCTTGGTAGGTCAAATTGTTCCTTCATTTTATCTGCCAAGAGTTTTTATTTTTCGGAGGGCTGCTGAATGTGACCATGACGTCCGTGCTTCGCTGGCCGTATAAGGTTTGTGCAAATCAATTCTAATGCCGCCTACTAAAAACACCCGGAGGAAAAGCAGAAACCCCTGTAACGCGAGCGATCCCGAGAAAACAAGGCTTCAATTCCGACTTCATACGTAGGTGCCCCGGGGCTTATCTGCTGTCGCGGATACACTTTTCTCCAGCTCGGGGAAGATCTCTTCACAGGATATGGAGTAGAGGCATGAAAAGAAATGGAAAAAGCTTTGGCAAACGGTGTCGCTCACCGAGTTGTGTCTGGTACGCCCTACACTCACCCTTTCTATCAGCCCGATTAGAAAAGGCCGGAATTTCATCTCTATCAGGAAGATACACATGAAACCTTGTTTTAACTTCCAATAATTGCTTGTTTCCATTGCCCTATAGTGTAAGTGCCCTATAGTGTAAGTGCCCTATAGTATAAGCACCCTACTAACTCCTTGATTCCAGACACACTTTATTTTTGGCTTTAGATTAAATGCAGGTTACTGTGGCAGGTTAGTACAGTAATGTCTCTGTCCCCATCTGCTGTAGTATTTGCAACAAGCAGCCGCCAGTCATCGCTAACCCTGGGGACTGCAATACCCCTTATGCCAGGGGTGGACAACTCCAGTCATCAAGGGCCACCAACAGGTCAGGTTGTCAGGATATCCCTGCTTCAGCACAGGTGGCTCAATCAGTGGCTTAGTCTTCAATTGAGCCTACCTGTGCTGAAGCAGGGATATCTTTAAAAACCCAACCTGTTGGGGGGCCCTTGCGGACTGGAGTTGGCCACCCCAGCAGTAGGATGTGTGTTAATCCACTTATAGGTCCACAGCACTGGCCCATACAATAAGGCATGGAGATGAAGGTTAAAAGGTCACTGGGGCGTTCCGTGAGGTCAGCCCTACAACACCCTGACTCCTAAAAGTGGATACAATATATCAGAACCGTTCTCAGAAATATCATTCATGATGGTTACAAAGCTAAAATGGCACTTTCCTATAGCAAATTGTGTGACCTTGCCAGAAGACGTCTGTTTGGTTGGAACTTGGTGTGGCTGCATGTATTGGAGATGAGATAGTGGGAAGGCACTCGGGGATAGAACATCCTGCGGAAAGAATTCCATTTTTGGTTTCTGAATGTAAAATACGTCTGAGATTTCCGTGCAGTAGTAATACGCAGAAACACCGCCGCCAGATCCTTTTATTAACCGGATCTTCTTTTCACCGAGCGCTGCTGGGCAGCAGAGTTTGCAGACGGACGTTCAGGCACAAGCTTATTTATTTGCCCGAGGCACGGGGGTGATACAAAATTACTTGCCCACAGCTGCTCCTTCAAAAGAGATCTTCACTTTTACAGCTCAAACAAGCCCCCTCTCCCTGCTCTCCGCCTCTTTCCCTCCAGTACGGGTTTGCAAATACTTTGGGTATTACACAATCAAGAGATATACATTTTATGCGGGTCCAATACAAGTTATCACAGTCTGAAACGAATCATCCCTCTAACACTAATGCTAATTTATCTTCACTCGGAGGGTGAATAAATGCTGAATCCTGCCCCAGCTCATCACTTAACCCCCTTTTTAACGAGAGGGGCCAGTTCCGCATGCGTTGCGGCCCCTCTGGGCAGGGACGGGGTTGCCCGGCTCCGCTCTTTAAGGCATCGTTTCATTGCTATGATTGTCTTTGCTCCATTTTACAACAAGCGGCGACTAAATATTGCAAAACGCGATCGCTTATTTACATCTTCGGAGAAGAGGCTCCGTTACAATGAAAGCGGAACGCGGAAAGACCAGTTCGAAAAGTTGATCATTTTAGACTTAAGCACGTTGCTAATTGCAAAACTTGCAAGAAAAGTCTAACAGGCACCTCAGGCAGTGAAAGGGTGGCCCCTGTGTTAACCCCTTAGTTTCCAGGGGGGAGGGAACTCAGCACATAATAAAAAGGTTACCTTCCCCTCTGGCGAGGAAAGTGTTAATCCAGAGTAACGCCTTCACCTGTATAACAGAGCGCGTCTGTTTGCGCAGCCACCGCTGATCAGATGAACGTGTTACAAAGAAGCTAAAGTGACCGCGAGGAAACCTTGTATTGTGAGAAGTTGCTGAAACTCCGTGTGTCGCCGAGCGTGTGATCACAGCACAGGTGGGGAGAAGACCCCAATGTCATGGGATTCTTCATTTATCGCAAATACATTTGAGCCAAATAGAGAGAAAGCAAGTACTCCGTGAAGAAATGTATGCGCCTATAATGTATATAGATATATACACACACATACACATATACAGGGGTGAACAAACGCGACTGCATTGTGACGGCTGTCGACTGCTTACCTGCGGCGGTGCCCCCCGGTCTTCTCCGTGTTGATCTTTAAAATCATGATTTTTCTCCTGCAGCACTATTCAAAATGGCCGCACGGGTGTCATATGATGCTGCGTTGCCATGGTAACGGGGCGCCTCGTGCCCCCACGCTGCTCCGCGCAGGCATTTTGAATAGTGCTGCAGGAGAAAAACATGATTTTAACGGCGACAAGACAGCAGAAGGCCGAGAGACGCCGTCAGGACCCCGCAACCGCCCCCCCCGCCGCAGGTAAGTGTCGTGGGGGGCGGGGGGGAGGCGAGTGGGTTTTGGCCCAGTAAAAAAAAATATATATATCTTCCTATGTCCATGCACATAACGCACTTGCGGTTACAGCCTCTCTTCTCCACGTCGCCGCAACACATTTCCTGATGTCATTCTCCCATCTGACGTTGGTCGCCATCTTGGTCTTTTTATCTCTCTTGGAATCCATTTGAGTTCCATCTTTGTCGAACGATGGTCATTTCTTCTTGCGATATATGTCCGGCCTGCCGCCATTTCACTTCCTTCCCCCGTGTGATGCTGTCAGGCCTGTTTGGTGTCGAACGCATTCATTCTTTTTCCTGCCTCTCCCGGTAATACTCGGCATGCATTTCTCCATGTTTCTTCCAGTGTCACATCCATACTGTACGGGAAGCACGGGCAGAATCCACTGGTCAAAAACGTTCCTCTGCAGGCACCTTCCAAGGTTCCCATGAAATATTGTCTTGTTTCTTCCAAATGCCTCCATCCCATCTTCATTCTCCTATTCATTTCATTCAACGATTCTCAATTGTTACTTGCCATTCGAGGTAGACATAATCTTCAACTTCTTCAACTTCTTCTTCAAGATGTATTCCATTTATGTCAATCTTTGCAGAGTTGGAATGCGTGCGTACACACATACACACACACACACACACATACACACACACACACACACACACACACACACACACACACACACACACACACATATACACACATATACACACACACACACACACCTTCACATCTTCACATCTTCAATGTGATTATTAAGTAACATTCTTTATCCCTATTTGGCTCTGCTTAACACATTTGCTGTTGTGAATTGGAGTCCCTCTGGGTTTCAGTGCAAAACTGATCTGGGCTGCGACATGGGGATCAACGGCTTTGCGCCCACTGTCTGCGTCCGCCAGCCACGTCGCCCTGCAGCTTGTGCCCTATGTGGACTGAGTCTCGGAACCTGGCTACACACGGGCATCGGTTACCGGGCTCCCTGGCAAGAGATCGCCGTTCAGCAAGGTGCCCTGAGCTTTCTCCTTTGCCGCCTGCGCCTCCTGCTTCTTCAGGTCTCTATCGTGGATCAGCGGGACAAACAAAATAATCAGAGCCCCGATGAGAGGGGGGACACCGGCAAGGTAAAACGCCAAGTCGTAACTCCCAGAGTAATCCCGCAAGAAGCCTGTGGCCAGAGAAAGAGAGAGATTATTGCTGCTGTCATAAACCAGCCATAGTAATAACTAACACCCAGGGGCGGCCAACTCCAGGCCTCAAGGGCCACCAACAGGCCAGGTGGGCAGGATATACCTGTGGGTGGCTTGGTCTTCGACTGAGCCAATGTGAGCCAACACAGGGATATCCTGCCAACCTGACCTGTTGGTGGCCCTTGAGGACTGTTGTTGGGAACCCATGAGGGATGGGCTAGGCCAACTATAGCCCCCTGTGCTCTCCACCTACTCCGGACAATGCGCCGACCAACCTGCAATTGGTGGACCAGCGGTCATGGGAATGGACATGAGTCCCAGGACATAGCCGATGGCTCGAGAGGCCTGCATGGGTCCCACCAGCTCGAAGGCAATGGGGCTCATCATGCTGATGAGGAAGCCGTCACATAGCCCCAGGAACAGGCACACCACAATGACGCCCTCAAACGTCTGGCACAGAGGAGGCATCATGGTCATGAGCCCCAGCAGCAAGAAGGAGGCCCCCTGTAACACAAGGGAAGCAGGGGTCAGAATGGGGAGGTCAAGAGGCACACAAGCATGCACACTGACCGGCATCAGTCTACCCAGTGCCCAACTTGCTACAAAACTATAAGGGGTATATCTACTAATGTCTCCTGTCAAACTGGGGCAAAATAATTGCCCCAGATTTATCAAAGGGCAATCTCCCATGGCTTTCTATAGGATTCCTTTAATAAATCAGGTGCTGTTTTATGCACGCCTGTTGCCCTCGTTTCGTAGCTAGGCAATTTCAGTAACTAGACCCCATACACTCTGTGGCATGGGTGTCCAACTGCTGTCTTCAAGGGCCACCATCAGGTCAGATTTGTAGGACTCCCCTGCTTCAGCACAGGTGGTGCAGTCTTTGATTGAGCTACCTGTGCTGAAGCAGCGATATCCTTAAAACCGGACCTGTTGGTGGCCCTTGAAGACTGGAGTTGGGCGCCCCTGCTCTATTTGATCTTTTTTCCCCTGGTGTCCGTTCCAAATATTATCGAATGCTTTTACTGTGCATGCCAACCTGCCACATCTGCAAGAACACTGCTCCATGCATCAACTACTCCTTCAACAAACGTGGCATCTCGTTAACGGGTGATTGTATAGGGTGACCTCTCTACCTTTTAATTGGGAAATTAAATATCCACCTTGTATTTATTCCTGTCCAAATGATTTAGCATGAAGCCTTTTCCTGTAAGAGGTGCCTTCAGCATCGTGCAGTGGCAGTGAAAAGGTTAATGTCCGCGATTCTTATTGCCACGGAATTAGAAGTGTAGGAAATCCCTGCACTAACCAGACGTGGCTCACAGCGAAGGCCAAACCACAGATAGATCAGAGCTGCCGTGGCAGGACAGGGGTGTCAGCTGCTACAATGAGGAGCAGCACACAAGTGTGAGATTAAACACTAACCCTGATGGCTCACCCGTCAATGCAGATGTTCCTCCCATTCAACCCACAGGAAAAAACAATCTATGGAGAAGGAGCACGCCAGTGCTATGCAACAGTCCTCAAGGGCCACCATCAGGTCAGGGTTTCAGGATATCCCTGCTTCAGCACAGGTGGCTCAATCAGTGGCTCAGTCGAAGACTGAGCCACTGATTGAGCCACCTGTGCTGAAGCAGGGATATCCGTAAACCCTGATCTGTTGGTCGCCCTTGAGGACTGGAGTTGGCCAGTCAACGACTGACCAAATGATTGAGCCACCTGTGCTGAAGCAGGGATATCCTGAAAACCTGAGCTGTTGGTGGCCCTTGAGCACTGGACTTGGCCCCTCCTGGACTACAGGGGGTTATTCTAATGGCTGTAAAATAGGTCAATTTGGCTACTGAAGCCAATAGGGAATTTAGTCAGAACAGGGCTGTATGTAGCACAGGTCCCTAAGGGCTCTGCTTATTGCATTGCAGAAAGGTTTATGTATGAAACGCCAAACGTGCTGCATGACGCACAGCAATCTTTAAATTGCACCCACATCAATCGGAACAAACCTAATTTGCCACAATTACTGATCTAGGCATCTGACACATTGTAACTCCTCACCTGTCTACGCCCCAACTCTCATGCACTTAGGGCTATACGGGGACAAAGTAGTTTGATACATAATAATAATAGTTTTTTCTTGTATATCGCTGTACATAGAATATTTGCAGACACAGGTCCCTGTCCCGTGGAGCTTACAATCTATGTTTTTGGTGCCTGAGGCACAGGGAGATAAAGTGACTTGCCCAAGGTCACAAGGAGCCGACACCGGGAATTGAACCAGGTTGCCCTGCATCAAACTCAGCCTTGTAGTTATCAGAATAATAACAGAGGTGTGTGTGTGTGTGTGTGTGCGTGCGTACGCGTGTGCATGCGTACGCGTGTGTGTGTGTGTGTGTGTGTGTGCCTATGCGTGTGTGTACGCGTGTGTGTGCACGCACACAGTGTATTTTTCAGGAACAATAAGTAACCTGTAGAGCTTACATCCTAATTTTGGTGCACGAGGCACAGAGAAATAGAGCTGACACAGATATCAAACCTGCTTGAAAGTCCGTGACAGTACCACAGAGCTACAACGTGGCCAAAAATGTATCCACGCCTTTTAACTGCTAAACTGGGTGAAAAGAAAAACCGCTAGCTTGGTCAAATGATAACATCTCATGTTTTTCAACGGGATTTCCTAACAAAACCTCATTGATTTTTTGCACCCGTTTTAAACACGGGAGACTTGAATATGATGGATTTTCTCTCCCCGGCAGCTGCAGCCGGGCACAGTTTTCTTCAGTCCCATCAGAGTAAAATCTTTAGATACTTTGCGCATGGTGTTATACGCGGTACTGCTTTATACTGCAACATGTTCATTTTGGGAACATGACATACTGTTTTAATGAACCCTCCGTTATTTCCGGGGAATTGAAAAACCAATAAACCCTTCTCCCATCTTTACCCACAACTCATGATTTAATGTCCTTGTTTTATAGGGTCTGGAACGCCGTGGTTTTCCCCATTACACGTCAACTGTATAACATTTCCGGTACCTATACAGCCTCTTCTAAAACCTCAGGCTTCTGCTGGCCAAGAAACTTGCTAAACATAGCACTTCATTTCCACAATCCTGCAGGGACATTCTATATGCTGTAACCCTGGATAAAGGAACAAATGTTACCCTATAAATTATAATGGAGCACAGAGCAGCTGCACCACATAAAAGCAGAAAATTCACAATGTGCCGAGGATAACAAAAAAAAAAAAAAAAGCAATAGCAAAATAAATTCCTAACAACTCTGGGGTTAGTCAGTCTCCGGGCGGGAGAGTAGGGCAATACTGGTGCAAACGCAGTGTGTAAATCCTAGGGGACATTTAAAGTTAATGTTGCTGCTTATATCACACGTGAGCTCAGCAGAACTCAGTGGAAATCCAGCCCAGTGTCTACCTGCAAAATTGGTGCAACCCCCCCCCCTAAAACACAGCAGCACATCCTATTCCCAAATATTCCCATACAAAGGAATTGTTTCTCTTGATACATTTGGTGCTTTTGTTCTTGATTTGCAGCCATAAGACTTTGATAAATAACATCTTTTGTCTCATTGACCAAACAGTCACCTGGTGCAACTCTAGAGCAAAGACGTATGCAGCTCATGGTTTGCTGCCATGCTTTCCAATGCAGCAAGGGGGTTACAGTTAGAGAAAACATACATTTTAGGCAAGGGGCATAGAGAACAACCGCCAACTGGCGGCCTCCAAGGGCAGTAGGTTGACCGTGAGTTAATGTGGTATGTCTATTTATGTCTGTTACTATTCGCTTTTATGATTGTGGGAATCTGCCAAAGTACCTGCAAATAAACCTTCTTCAGTCCAGGAATACAGTCCCCGATTTTGCCAGAAGCGAGACGCCCGATGCCGGACGTGGCCCCCATACAAACCAGGACGACCCATTCCTCCTTCCCTTTGAACCTCTGCTCCACAAATTTTACCTGAGGAGCAAAATGTCAGAAAAGGTGGTAATTCCCCCAGAACAACCAGTGTGGCAACCCCCCCCCCTGAAAATACTATCATTATATAGGGGTGTGGTGGGGAGGGGGTGTCTACCAAGGGTACACAATTTCCAGTTACGCCATAAAATTAATGCTATGGGGGGAAGAATACATCCAATGGCCGCTTGTGGTCTTGTTGGGGATCGGAAGAGTCCTCCCTCTCCTCCTTCTCCTCTACTGGTCTCCTGGATCTGTTCCAAACTATAGCCCATTCCTCAATAACAAACTTACCAGGTGAACATAAGGAACAAAGTATCCCAGGACTGTGGTCGCGATGCCAAATACCCAAACCCTGTAGGTCTTCTGCCGAAACACCTGCAGGTTAAAGTATTTCCGGGTGTGCGCCAGACACTGCTGGGTCTTGCTTCTTCCAGCCACCTTCTCCTTTTCTCTACTGTAATCTACGGGAGGGGGCAGGAGGGGCTTGAAGGTGAGGGAGAGGAATATCTGGATGAACATGAACACACTGAGCACTTGGAAAATGTGCGACAGCTTTATGGCTTTCCCCACCACCTTCAGTAAGAAGGGAAGGCCCATAGAGAACACGCAGCTACCTCCGGCCACAATGCCATTCACCAGACCCAGGCGCTTCTTGAAGTAGTGACCGAGTATTACCAAGGAGGGCTGGAAGGCGAAGGAGCAGCCGCCTCCGAAGAGGATCCCGTAGGTGAAATACCGAACCCCAAGGGACCTGGTGGGAGACAGAGGGGGGGGGGGGAATCATTTCCAAGTACAAGGTCAGTGGGCGTCACACACAGGAACATACGGAACTAATGGTCGGTAGGCAAACGTCCTGGGCAAAAATATTAATTTTCCATATTATTTAGTGATACATTTAATAGGTGAAAATGTCGCCGATTGTCAACAGAAGAGTATTAAGTATTATACAAATACTGTAATTGTTTTTTTTAATGTTTTTTATTGTGGAACTGCACCTTCTAAAGAAAGAGAGATCATTAGAGGCAGAAATACGGTTAAAACAAAAGATGTTCTCGAGCAGAACGGTTCGCTGCTTTAGGGCACTGTGGGGTGTTTGTAAAGACCCCATCTGCACAACTGGGAATAATACAAGTACAGCTAAACCCCCTTATAACGCTGCGCTTGGGGTCCAAAGAATTACATCGCGTTATAAGCGGATCGCGTTAGAAATAATGCACAATTGTGTGCATTGTACAATAAAGTATTTAAGACACCAATAATCGTGTTGTAAAGTATTCATAATTACAAAAATTGGGAGCCGCGCTTGCATCTCGCTATAAGCGGATTCGGGTTGTAGCGGATTCGCGTTATAACGGGGTTGAGCTGTACTGTATAAAAAACAAATATAGAGAGACCTCGCTCATCTCATAGAATACTGTATGGACAGGTGTGTGCTACCTGGGATATAGATGGGATTCCAAGAAAAATGTACCAGCGTGTACGTAGAAGAAGAAATCTTTTCATGGTGCATTCCAGCAAACACAATGTAACCATAAATTAGTCGATGATAAAACTTAGCTTTTAATTTTAATAATTGGTAGCAAGAACTAGGGCGCGAACTCTTAAGATGGACCAAAAAATAATAAAAATATAGCGGTCTAGTTAGATAGGTATATAAAGATAGTGGTATATGTGGAAATACTACCTTCCCAAAGTCCCCTGAGGGTGCCTTTACCTTGAGGTCACCTGAGGGGTGACGAACCCCTGCTGCTCGACCAAATAGGACCTTACCTGGATCCTTAGAGATAATGTATACAAAGAGATATGGGAGCGCTGGTTATAACAATGCAAACACATGGACCAGCAGATCTAGCTGTTAATGGAATATAAGGCGCAGGTGTAGCAACCTATATGTGAGTTCTCTTCTTGCTTTTTTTTATATTGAATAGATATGTGTTGTTAAAATATATTTCATCGATGTTGGCTGCTCCTGTCTGATGTCTGTGACCGTGAGTGAGGGAGTCTGAACAAACCATAGGGAAACTGCACACAGCAGATTGGAGAGAATGTGGGAATGTGAAAGGCACCAGCACCTCCCGTGTACTCACACATGGCCGTGTGAGTATATATGTACATGTCACACCATTTCGTTTGTTATATTCCATTAACAGCTAGATCTGTTGGTTCATGTGTTTTCATGGTTATAACCAGCGCTCCCATATCTCTTTGTATTTAATTTTAATAAGCATACTTAAAATAAATACAGCAAAGAAATAAATGACAAAAGTATATATATATATATATATATATATATATATATATATATATATATATAGCGGTGCTCATTGATTACAGCGAGTTTAACCCCAGAAGTGCACCCAGATCTGAGCTGCCACGCTGGTATTAATAAGTTATACACATGGATATTACATTGTGTGGCTTTAAGGAGAGCGGGAGGGAGGGGGGTGAGCGGGGGGGGAGGGGGGGGTGAGCGGGGGGGGAGCGGGTGGGGGGTGAGGGAGAGCGCCGGGTGAGGGAGTGGCCTATGGGTGGTGAGAGCCGTGGGGAGCGCTCTCGGGGATGGTCAGCTGGGGGAGCGGCCTATGTGAGGGGAGAGCCGCAGAGAGCGTGGGTGTGTGTGTGTGTCTCTCACTCTCCGTCTCTCCTTTGGCCCGTCACTCCGCCTCAGGCCAATGAGAGGTGTGCGGGGGCGGGCGGGCCAAGGGAGCAATCTCATTGGCCTGGCCCAAGGTCCAATGGGATTGCCGCTAGGGACACAGGGAGGGACACAGGGAGACACATACAGACACGGACACATATGACGCTTTCAGAAATATATAGTAAGATTCAGTAAAAAATGATACTGATCTACATTAAAGTATTAATACATGTGTGTATATATTTCGTTTCTAATGTGAATAGCAAAAGTGTGGCCATGCATTCAGACCCACAATTTGGTAACTTTGTGCATTATATCCTGAATATAACGTTATAGGCAGTGTGGGGGTGCAGAGAGACCCTCTCCCAGGGAAGGATGTAGGTTAAATAGTTAATGCCCGGTTTGTTTGCACTGTTTGGCATCTTGTGGCAATTAGAGCAGAACATATCAGCCCAAAAATGTGCCACTGTTCCTAAATAGAGATAAATGATTAGTTACTTGTAGTATCACTAATCCTGACACACATACAACTAAGTTACCAAATGATGGGGTCTGAATGGGTGGGAACACTTGCTATTCACATTACATATTAGAAACAATTATATATATATATATATATATATATATATATATATATATATTACACACACACACACACACACACACACACACACACACGTATTAATACTCTAATGCTAATCAGTATATTTTTTTACTGAATAATCTATACTAATGAGACCTGTTAGTTAAGATTTTCCTCATATACTGAGTGACATTAGCAGACTGGGCATTACTTAAGGGTACACTAATTGGTAATATCCATGCATATGGTTATTAATACAGGGATATACCGAATAAGTAAACATGGGAAGGACGCTGATCCAGGGAGAAATCTGATTGCCAATATTTGGAGTCAGGAAGGAAGTTATTTTTCCCCTTATGAGATATCATTGGATGATATGACACCGGGGGGTTATTGTTTGCCGTCCTCTGGATCAATATCCTGTAAGTACGGATATACGATAAAATATCTGTCGTCTAAATTTAGCACAGGTTGAACTTGATGGACATAGGTTCAACCTCATCAAACTATGTAACTATGTAACTACCGTATGTAACTATGTAACAAATACCAGCGCGGCAGCTCAGATCTGGGTACACTTGTGGGGATGAACACCTTTTAAACTCGTTGTAATCAAGGAGCACCGCTATATATACTTTTTGCACTTATTTATTTGCTGTATTTATTTTAAGTATGCTTATTAAAATTAAAAGCCAAGTTTTATCATCGACTAATATATGGTCCCATTTTGTTTGCTGGATTGCACCACAACGTAATGTCTTCCTCTGCGTACACGCTGGTGCATTTCTCTTGTTGGTATACAAAACAGCACCAGATTCATCTCAGAAATATCGTTGCTTTCGCATGGAATTCTGTTTGGTAAATTTGGTGCAGTTTCTGCCCTAGTTTTGCCGTGACTGTTAGGGGCCCAAACAGATGTATCGGATAACCTCATCTCCCTAAACAATGTGCTCAAGGTACAACCCCAGGGCAGGATGAACCAAACCAGTAGGGAGGCGGCAGCAGCCTTCCCTGCATGGGGTAAGAGGTCAGCTGTAAAAGTCATACTTGGTGAAGGAACTGGACAGCAGCCCAATGAAAGCCAGTGCGGCTCCTCCAGAAGAGGTCTTCCGGCAGCCCAGCCTGTCCGTGAAGATGCTCACGATCGGAGAGCAGAAAAAGATCATACCCATGGCCAGCGATCCGACCCAGGCTGGAAGGAGAAGAGAGGACCGGTTAGTCTGTGACCATCACTTACAGGTGGTCTTTATTCAGTCCTCGTCATTAAACTTTAGAAAAGCATCCCTATAGCTACCAGAGGGGCCCCCACTCTACTATGGAATATGATGTAGTCCTATAAATATATTCTGACAATATTGCAATAATGCATAATACAGTCAATAATTCTGTGACTTCCTGGGCATTATTAATCATTATCATTACTATAGACCATGTTAATATTATCATTACTAATGATCACTTTATTTGCAACTATAAGTAGCTATACCTAAGAGAGAGAGATTTGTATATATTATGTATATTCGAATATGGAGAACATTGCATACAGCTGTGTTTCAATTGTGATGCCAGAAGGAGGTATATCATTTGCCCCTCCTTGCGAAAGCGCCCAACTGGCATGAAACGCGTGGGAGGCTTTGGAGATTGGTGTTTTGTCTGACCTGGGTGCAGGGGCGTAGCTATGGCCCGGGCAGCCCACACTTGTCTGGCTACGCCCCTGCCTGGGTGCAAAGCTGGAGAACGCCAAGAACACCTCATTCAGAAAATAATTAGAAACATATACTCTTGGAATTTCGTTTCAATTTATTGCACCATCCGGGAGGCATTCCTCAACCCCCCCCCATGTACCAGTGTACAGGCTCAATTAATTAATTCTATTCAATTATTTAACAGAAATAACCATAAGTTCAAAGTTAGTGTACCCCAGTTTTGTGTGGCGGTGTTGCCGGGTGTTCAGACTGTGCTGTATTTGGACACTGTCCAGTAAAAAATAAGAGGTAATGCTGGACATGTATGTGTCCGGTATTACCTCTCTGGACATGTATGTGTCCAGTATTACTGTTGCTATAGGGCTGGTTGGCTTCCTCCATCCTGATTGGCTGCTGCTGCTGGGTAATGCAGCCAATCAGGAGGAGGTCTCAGGAGTCGGAGGGTGGGGCCAAGGAGAGGAGGAAACAGCATGGAGCAGAGAGCAGAGAGAGAGGTGTGTGTGTGTGTGTCTCGAGTGCATCGCACCTTTCACCATTGTGTCCAGTATTTTTGGAGAAGCCGCCTAGCAACCCTTATTTGTGAGAAAGTATTTGACACAACTACAGGAATCGAAGCCTCTCCCTTACTCATGTGTAAAGCGGGTTGTGTTAATTGCATGACTTGTCTCTGCTTTGTATCATAAAATGCTGGAAAGCACAATGCAAATCTCCGAGCATCTTCTCTGGAAAAGCTTTCTGTAACACGTATCATGTAACATGTATCTCAAGAGAGATACGTTTATTTTAGGGGGTAATATATTAAAGTGAACACAAAAGTTGAAAGCTGGATATACTGTACAGAGGTTTATGTAAGAAGATGCAAAGAAGTATTTTCTATGCAGTTAATGATGCGGGAGAGGTAATTAGAACCACTCTACAGATGGGCGAAGGGCGAGAAATTCGATTTGCGTTTATATTGAGGGGAAAATCTAAAGAAAAATGGAAAACTCACATATTCTTTCAATCTTTTTTTGAATATTCACTTTTTTTTTTTTTTTAAAGAAAAACTAGCGGCCACTTTTTGCAAACATTAAAATGAGCAAATATTAGAAAACACAGAAAATGGACATATTCAAGGCGAATAATTTCCCCGCCTGAGCTGCGCTTATTTTACCCTCTGTGTGTGTAGCTTGTGATACAGAGAAAGTCACGGGAAGGAACTTCACACTAACTAAAATGGGATGGACTTGAAGTGTTAGCTCCTTGGCCAGTGTATCTCTTTGCTTTATGTTGGAATATACCCGTTTCCCTTATCCCCATTGTTTGCACTTTATTTTCCCTGTATTGTCATTTTCTAAAGCGCAGCGCACACAGTTGGCACGATATAAATAAAATGACCGGTACATGAACGAAACCCTGCACCTCCTCCGCCTGTCACCTTCTCCGACCCTCTCTTAGTATTATATCAAATTCCGCTGGGACTCGGATGGCTTTCACCCTACTGACCAGCAAGAAAGGTCAGTAATACTGTACGTCTCCTTTTTACCAGCAGAAAATTGAACAACAACTTGCCACGGATCCACGCCGTGCCGTGCTTCCCGTGAAACACAGACCCCCTTAGTCATTACATCCTCGGTTGACTTCAATAACACATGCATGTTTATTTTTTCTTACCCACCGTGAAATTGCACATATTGGAGACTTCCACACCGAAATAAAGTGTTGATAACTGACAGATGGGATTTTAGACAACTCTTGTAGAAAAGCTGGTCCTTTATTCTGTTAACTCTTTCACAACCAAAAGGGGACCCGCACTATACAACACTTGGGGACATGTTTGAGCCGGAAAATTTATTATCACAATAATGCAAGTCAGTGATGTGGCTATTTCTGCGATGGTGAAAGGGTTAGGGCATCACTGCAGGACTTGCAGGGGGCAAAGGAAAAACTCCTGCTGTTTCGGGATTCAATCAGATTTGTAAGGTCCCCATCCCAGACAGGAATTTCAAATAGGCAAACACGTTATGCTTACACAATTATATCTGGAGCCAGCGTGTTATGTAACAGGCAGCTATCAGTACTCCGCCGGTGGCAGGAGATTAGTCATTGTGTTACAGTAGCACAGGGGCGGCCAATTCCAGCCCCTCAACGGCCACCAACAGGTCAGGTTTTCAGGATATCCCTGCTTCAGCACAGGTGGCTCAATCAGTGGCTCAGTCATAATGACTGTACCACCTGTGCTGAAGCAGGGAGATCCTAAAAACCTGACCTGTTGGTGGCCCTTGAGGACTGGAGTTGGCCACCCCTGCAGTAGCAGAATTCACATTGAGTGGCTTCCAGTCTGTAAATTGCTCTATATGACCGTATTCGGGGCTGGATATCATTTACCTGCTGAGTACCAGTGCGGTTATATCAGGGAAATACATCACGGAAGTTCAATAAAAAGGTAGCCAGGCATTAGACGAGACGTATGGGCTTAAGGCGAGAAATTAATCCATGAACACCTTGTAACAGCCGCGAAACACAAAGGGAACACTGACGCCAGGGCCGGCCATTACTTTGCATCACCCCGTTTCATGGCGGGGAGCGGATAGCCACAATGGGAACACTGACGCCAGGGCCGGCGCTTACTTTGCGTCACCCCGTTTCATGGCGGGGAGCGGATAGCCACAAAGGGAACACTGACGCCAGGGCCGGCGCTTACTTTGCGTCACCCCGTGTCATGGCGGGGAGCGAGGAACCACAATGGCCTTTGTAACGTGGGACATATCTGTAAATGCATTTTATGGTGTTACAGGAGAAATCCAAGAAATAGCCGACAGGTGTTTTTTTTTTATTATTAAATAAACCAGTCCTGTATTATTAGATCAAACTTACTCCTTTTTTTAAATTAAAATGAATCTCTTAATAACATTTTTAATGAGCTTTAATACACTGAGCAGCCTCTGATTTCTATAGCAGGTTTATCCCACCTCCCCAGCAGTGCAAGATCTTTGCAACACTTTCCTGTTTGTGATCATTTGATGCCAATGTTCCCAGCAGTTTGAGCTGCAAACTGTAACAATCGATAATGGATACAAGGCGGCCATTTAGTGAACCCTGGGAAGCAAGATTTTGCTGATCCTTCACGTGAGAACCAATCGATCGGCAGCTTAGGTAATTCGTTTTCAATAAAAAGGTAATCAAAGGCGGCGTATATTAGAACAAAAAGAAAAGATTTAGTTTTCTAAGCTGCTTGGATCGCCTCTAAACTTTCCTATGAAAAACTCGCACAAAACATTCTGTGGCTTAAATCCTGCGACTTAATTCTTTTGTAATTCAACGCAATCAAACCACATGCGTCACGTAATTGGCACGTGGACACCCCAGTGCGCAACTGAATGTATACATAATGTGCAACAGCTGGGGGTGCCAGGTGGCTACCCAAAAATACTGGACACAATGTTGAAAGGCGCGCTCAAGACACACACACCTGTCACCTCCATGCTGTTTCCTCCTCCCTTTGGCCCCACCCCCAGGCTTCCAACACCCCCTCCAGAATTGGCTGCATTACCCAGCAGCAGCCAATCAGAGGAAGCTGCCCAGCCCCCTAGCAGCAGCCCTGCTCTCTCCCTGCTCGGGGATATCCTGTGCCCCCCCCCCCCCCCAAAGCTGGTCAGGTCACTATGTCCAGAGAGGTAAAAACGGACACATACATGTCCAGTATTATCTATAACTTTGTACTGGACAGAGTGTCCAAATACAAGACTGTCCGGTTCAATACTGGACACCTGGCAGCCTAGCAACAGCCCCAGTTCAATGTCCTAAACTTCAGACTGCGAGCTCAGTACTCAGTACTCATTAACCCACTAACACTCACGAGTACTTCAGGCCTATAATGCAGGTCATCTTTCCAGTTATTGCGCGTCCCATTATTCAGCTTGTTAGCGATTCGCATCTTTTTCTTTATTTAGTATATAATAGGATACATAAAGCTTGGCCCCCTGCAGACGCACTTACCAGAACTCCCTCCTACTGTCTCTGTACGTTCTCCCTACCTACCAATTAGACTGTAAGCTCCTCGGGGCAGGGACTCCTCTTCCGAAATGTTACTTTTATGTCTAAAGCACTTATTCCCATGATCTGTTATTTATATTATCTGTTATTTATTTGATTACCACGTGTATTACTACTGTGAAGCGCTATGTACACTAATGGCGCTATATAAATAAAGACATACAATACAATACAATAATGTTCTTTGCCATATAGCCCACAGGCTATATAACCTATAGAAGATCCACTATAAGTGTGCTGGACACGTATAAATCTCCAGCAATGTAAAATAGCAGGTAGTATAGAGCAGGGGAGGCCAACTCCAGTCCTCAAGGGCCACCAACAGGCCAAGTATGAGGGATATCACTGCTTCAGCACAGGTGGCTCAATTAGTGGCTCAGACTTCCGACTGCACCACCTGTGCTTAAGCACGGATATCCTGAAAACCTGACCTGTTGGTGGCCCTTGAGGACTGGAGTTGGCCGCCCCTCATGTGGGGTATACCTGTACACTGCCACGAAAGCCAGGTTCCACGATTCCTGACACAAATAGAATTTGTGGTAGAATAGATGGTTCTGTGTTAGCCCGTAGAATATTGAAAGAAAAGTAAATAAGTGGTACCGTTAGTGGCTAACTCATGGTTAAAAAGACTGCAAGTTCTCAGGGCAAATTCTGCTGAAGAAGGGAGCTATGCGGTCTGGAGAGCTTGCACTCGTATTAAAGGTATCACTTCTACCCGACTTTTCTTTGCTAATTCATGATGAAATCCCTCCCTCCTGTTTCAAATAAGTAAAGGCGCAAAGCTGAAATAAAGCGCGTAGAATTTTCTTCTTGAAGTGTCCTGTCTATTAACCAGTTCCATGTGCCCGCTCTCCGTGTGCCCGCTCTCTGTGTGCCCGCTCTCCATGTGCCCGCTCTCCGTGTGCCCGCTCTCTGTGTGCCCGCTCTCCATGTGCCCGCTCTCCGTGTGCCCGCTCTCCATGTGCCTGCTCTCGGGTGCAGTAACCCGGTCACCTCCCGCTTTGTACTGCGCTCAAAGTAACCAGATTAACAAGCTTCGTGGTGCTGGGGGAAATGGATGGAAATTATGTGTTCTGCACCCCCCCTCCCCCCCCGCCCGCCGTGGGCATAATACATCTCTCCCAGGGAGGCGCTGGGGAGAGTATTTCGTGATCATTAAACCTTTAGCAGCTTATTGAATAACCCCCGGAACGTTCTCGGACGTTTGTAATACATTTTACCTTCATTTTATTGTTTAGTGGAAGTTGAACAGGGTCCTTAGCCCGGCAGCGAGCGGGAGGCCTCCATCGCACAGGTTCCTTAGCCCGGCAGCGAGCGGACGGCCTCCATCACACAGGTTCCTTAGCCAGGCAGCGAGCAGAGGGCCTCCATCACACAGGGTCCTTAGCCGGGCAGCGAGCAGAGGGCCTCCATCGCACAGGTTCCTTAGCCGGGCTGCGAGCGGACGGCCTCCATCACACAGGTTCCTTAGCCCGGCAGCGAGCGGACGGCCTCCATCACACAGGTTCCTTAGCCAGGCAGCGAGCAGAGGGCCTCCATCACACAGGGTCCTTAGCCGGGCAGCGAGCAGAGGGCCTCCATCGCACAGGTTCCTTAGCCGGGCTGCGAGCGGACGGCCTCCATCACACAGGTTCCTTAGCCCGGCAGCGAGCGGACGGCCTCCATCACACAGGTTCCTTAGCCAGGCAGCGAGCAGAGGGCCTCCATCACACAGGGTCCTTAGCCGGGCAGCGAGCGGACGGCCTCCATCGTACAGGTTCCTTAGCCGGGCAGCGAGCGGATGGCCTCCATCACACAGGTTCCTTAGCCGGGCAGCGAGCGGACGGCCTCCATCACACAGGTTCCTTAGCCGGGCAGCGAGCGGACGGCCTCCATCACACAGGGCCCTTAGCTGGGCAGCGAGCGGACGGCCTCCATCGCACAGGTTCCTTAGCCGGGCTGCGAGCGGACGGCCTCCATCACACATGTTCCTTAGCCGGGGAGCGAGCGGGCGGCCTCCATCACACAGGGCCCTTAGCTGGGCAGCGAGCGGACGGCCTCCATCGCACAGGTTCCTTAGCCGGGCTGCGAGCGGACGGCCTCCATCACACAGGTTCCTTAGCCGGGGAGCGAGCGGGCGGCCTCCATCACACAGGGTCCTTAGCCGGGCTGCGAGCGGACGGCCTCCATCACACAGGGTCCTTAGCCGGGCAGCGAGCGGACGGCCTCCATCACACAGGGTCCTTAGCCGGGCAGCGAGCGGGAGGCCTCCATCACACAGGGTCCATAGCCGGGCAGCGAGCGGACGGCCTCCATCACACAGGTTCCTTAGCCGGGCAGCGAGCGGATGGCCTCCATCACACAGGGCCCTTAGCCGGGCAGTGAGCGGACGGCCTCCATCACACAGGTTCCTTAGCTGGGCAGCGAGCGGACGGCCTCCATCACACAGGTTCCTTAGCCGGGCAGCGAGCGGACAGCCTCCATCACACAGGGTCCTTAGCTGGGCAGCGAGCGGACGGCCTCCATCACACAGGTTCCTTAGCTGGGCAGCGAGCGGACGGCCTCCATCACACAGGTTCCTTAGCCGGGCAGCGAGCGGACGGCCTCCATCACACAGGTTCCTTAGCCGGGCAGCGAGCGGACGGCCTCCATCACACAGGTTCCTTAGCCGGGCAGCGAGCGGACAGCCTCCATCACACAGGGTCCTTAGCCGGGCAGCGAGCGGACGGCCTCCATCACACAGGTTCCTTAGCCGGGCTGCGAGCAGACGGCCTCCATCACACAGGTTCCTTAGCCGGGCTGCGAGCAGACGGCCTCCATCACACAGGTTCCATAGCCGGGGAGCTTGCGGACGGCCTCCATCACACAGGTTCCTTAGCCGGGCTGCGAGCAGACGGCCTCCATCACACAGGTTCCATAGCCGGGGAGCGAGCGGACGGCCTCCATCACACAGGTTCCTTAGCCGGGCTGCGAGCAGACGGCCTCCATCACACAGGTTCCTTAGCCGGGCTGCGAGCAGACGGCCTCCATCACACAGGTTCCTTAGCCGGGGAGCGAGCGGGCGGCCTCCATCACACAGGTTCCTTAGCCGGGCAGCGAGCGGACGGCCTCCATCACACAGGGTCCTTAGCCGGGCAGCGAGCGGATGGCCTCCATCGCACAGGGTCCTTAGCCGGGCAGCGAGCGGACGGCCTCCAGCGCACAGGGTCCTTAGTCCTTTGAAGCAGGGGGTCTCCGAGGCTGAACTGTTTTAATTTCAGCTCCGGGGACCCCCTGCTTCCCGAGGTGCGCACCTCTGTAGTGGCTGCCAGTGTCTCTGCGAAGTTTAAAGGTCCAGGACATGTGGACCAATAGGAAGCCACAAGGGATGACATCACGGCTTCCTATTGGTCTGCGTAACGCGGGACATTTAAACGCCGTAATTTCGTTAGGCACACATATTCACTGGCTGCAGAGATACCGGCACGGCATACGGCGGTAAGTTTCTCTGGACGCAGGCTGTTCCCGGAGCTGAAATAAACACAGTTCGGCCTCGGAGACCCCCTGCCACACATCGCTGCCTTCAACAAAACCTGGGTTTTGCGCAACTATCTTTTGTCAATAAACTGAACTTTGAGAAAGCTAAAAATGAAAACCCGCAGGCTGCGACCTTCGTAGGGAACACCAAGAATATTATTACTTGTTCCAGGTATTTCATGAATGATTTCAGCCCTGCTTCCTGCTTTATCACCAGGTCACATTTTTGTGGCGTGATTGAGAACAGACTGTCCCGAAGCGCTGGCTTTTAAAAATGAGTTAAACTTTTACGGGAAATATGGGCAGAGGTTCACAAAGCATCTGAAATGATCTGGACTCACGCATTCTCAAACAGTCAAGCCACCGTGTACAGTGACCTTCTACTTATTAATAAATATATGAATATGTCTTTATTTGTAGAGCACTCCTGTACATAGAACGTAACCCCTGAGGAGGATAGCCGAACAGGCTTAGGTCAAGCTGCCCTGTATAGTAGCACCTCAGAAACGTTGGCAAGAAGTCACAACAGCAGGATAGCTCCGATTCCTAACTAATAAAAGTGAATTCGGTTTGCTCGCTATTCGGCGACACAAAGAAAGAGAACTCTGCACGTGTGCGTCACCCCAATTTAAACAGGATGATCTGAAAGATGCCGAAAGAACATGTGTGGTTTCAACGGTCAACTGCCCCACAAACCCCGAAATCAGTAACTGTTTCTGGCAGCGTTTCCGGCGTCACAGCCACTCATGCTGCGCAGTATTTCACGCTTGCATAACTTGTTGCCTTAGCTCACAATGTCACGGTCTCTGCAAAGCCTCAGAACTGCACGCTCGGCATTTTTCTACAAATTTAGGACAGACTTTCTGCAGCCGAAACAGCGACTGCCAGCCCCTGGCCATATGTAGCACACACACTCCCGCCCCCCCCCCCCTCCACCCCAAAATGGACTTCAAATAAAGGTCTGTGTTGGGATACAGATGGACAAAGGAAAGGCCCTGTCCTCATGTATATGAATTGTAGTGTAATGTGGGGAATATGCTGAAACAATATGGGATGGAGATTCAGCAAAGTGTCAAATCTCCTTATACTCTTGACACATTATCTTTTCTTCTAGTAAATAAATGTTGTGGTATTCAGCACAATACTATGCCCTGCGTTCTGCTACCTATGTATGTATAGCTTTATTTATAGCGTGCCCACAGGGTACTCAGAGACTCACAAGAGACGAAAAACACTATAGACAATTATAATTACAAAAACTACAACAGCCAAGATCAGACAATCGGAAAGAAATCCCTGCCCCGGAGAGCTTACAATCTAAGTGCTATGTTTGGAAACGTACAGAGACTGCAGGGGAGGGAGTAAGTGCAGTAGATGGCAGTGCCTGGCCTTGATGGTTGGTAGGAGCGACTGTGGGTGTGGGACAGTAGCCACGAGTCCAGGCTATTGGGATGCTTCATTGAAGAGGTGAGTTTTACGGTTAATTTTAAAGGTGGGGAGAGAAGGTGCTTGGCATATACTGAGTGTGAGGGGGTCCCACAGGTAAGGGGCAGTGAGGGAGAAGGTTTAAGGCGAGAGAGAGCAGTAGAGGTGAAAGGGGTGGAGAGGAGACAGTTATGGGCAGAGCGCAGGAGACGAGCAGAGCCACAGCGAGAGATCAAAGCTGATATGTAGGGAGGAGCGGGTGAGAGGAGAGCATTGAAGGTAACGAGGGGAACTTTGTGGGTGATCCAAAACTTGATGGGACCGAGGAGAGGGATTTAGGGAGGAGATGAGCAGAGACTGTTTTGGGAGAAAGTGAAAGCAGAATTTTGGATAGATTGCAAATAAGAAAGTTGTAAGGCCGGGAGGCGGCAGGTAGGCAAACTTTTTTGGTGGATTTGTATCCGCTGCGGATCGTCCGGTTCCTTTGGTCCACGGATCAGTCTCAAAAATGGTGATTCGCCTTTTGCGAAATAATTAAAATTAGAATTTAAAAAAAATTAAAATTTTAACACTGACAATCCATCAAAGGATTCCGCATCGGAGTCTTAAAATCCGCCAGCGAATTGCAAAATCAGGATTGTATTGTTAAATCCACCAGCGGATTGTGTCAAGAGGCGGTTTTGGATTAATCCGCGCGGATTGAAACTGTAACAATCCGTCGGCGGATTTTACACCGTGGAACGTATTTTAAATGGAGAACTCTGGAAAATCTGGGAAACGGATTTGGACCGGTCAGCTCATCTCTACCTGTTAGTATGTTACACCTTCAAAAGCTGATTAAAGCTGCAGTTCAGGCAATATCCTGCATGTTTTTTTTTTTAATAAATCAGTTCTGTAGTAAGAAAAAATACTTTTAGCATTTTCTGTTTTAAAAAAAAACCAACAACTTTGAAAGACCATTTTTCTTGTATTCTATTTTAACAAGCATGCTTGTTCCTATAGCAATGATTTACATTCCCCATATTTAAAGATGTCGCCAAACTTTGCTGATCAATAGACGGAGAAAGAATTGACCGGCAGCTATGCAGGTTTTTTTTAGGTAAGTAGAGATTGCCCACATGAAACTACTAAAGTTAAAAAACAAACAAAAACAAAAAACAAAACACGGGAGCCTGAACTGCAGCTAGAGATCTAACAACAATTTCTGACTGGTAGCAGTTGTATGGAGGTAGGTGGCACCCTCCCCCCCCCCCCCCAGAGCTCACCCCTCCCCACCTTTTTAACTTGGGAGGTCTTTTCACTTTGCTACAAGAACAGGACCTACTACGGTTCTTTCCCCTCATACAGAGGTAACGGGAAGGGTTCACAGTGTAGTGTGGGACCTGCATTAATTTTGGTTATACCTTGACGTTTGGTATGCAGGCTTACAACGCTTTGGCCAAAGGGTTTAACTAAATAACCAAGTAATTATTATTTTTGAAGTATTTAAACTTTATACTTATTACCATATATGTTGTGTCAATTAGATGTAGCATTGGGCACCCCTGTCTTCTGTTGTACACCTTCAAAAGCAACAGACCAAGATAAGGCTTCCAATCTCAAACTCAAACAAAGAAGGAGATCAAGGGTTAAAGCGACCCAAGACAACTCAAAGTATTTCCCCTTAACGAGTATCAGAAAAATAAATAAATAGGGATTCACATTAGGGATTAAATCCACAACTCACAAACATGTTACACAATAATTTCTATTAGTTCAAAGGATAATGGGCAATATTTACCATGAGGTTATAAGCCATAAGACACCTTCCTGAGCCAGATACCCACCTAGGTTTGCCAGGCGGCTTCTACAAAAATACTGGACACAATGGTGAAAGGTTCGATACGCTCGAGACACACATACACACGCCCTCTCACCGCTCCATGCGGTTTCCTCCTTCTTGGCCACACCCCCAGGCTACTGACACCTCCTCTTGATTGGATGCTGCTGGGTAATGCAGCCAATCAGGATGGAGAAAGCGGCCCCCCAAGCTGGTACGGTCACTATGTCCAGAGAGGTAATACCGGACACATACATGTCCAGAGAGGTAATACCGCTATACACATACATGTCCAGTATTACCTCTCATTTTTTACTGGACAGTGTCCAAATACAGGACAGTCCAGTTCAATACTGTACACCTGGCTGCCCTACGTCCACCTTATGGAGTCAGAAGGCGTATTATAGAATTGCACTCAATGTCTCTGACAGTTATTTTTAGGACTGGAAGAACTTTGTCCTTTTCTACGCAAGCATAATATTGGAAATATTTGTAAGATTTATTGTTGAAGTCTAAACATTTATTTTCCTTCTGCTGCAGCCAGACCCAACAAAACCAACTGAAAAAAAATCCTCATTATAAAGTATTTATTTCCTTGCACAGACTGCAGAATTTGCTGCGTCTTAAGCTGATGCGACGGAGCAGGAAATGAGAATTGAACATTGCGCCCACGACAACCTTCTCGCCCGCATTGCGCCCCGACTTCTCACTTAAATCCGCTGTATTAATTACTTATTAATTTCTACAATGTGCGGGGGGTAACAAATTAGAAATGTTAAAATAAATATATATACATAAACCAAATAAATATATCTACATAACTAGCATAAGGCTCCCTCTTTTTCCTGAGACTTAAAAAAGTTTTTTTTAAAAACCCCCATCTAAAACAGGGGTGGCAAACTGCAGTCCTCAAGGGCCACCAACAGGACAGGTTTTGAGGGTTGTCGACTGCGCCACTGATTGTGCCACCTGTGTTGAAGCAGGGATGCCCTCAAAACCTGACCTGTTAGGAGCTCTTCTGATATGACCCATGCATATGAAGTTGAATGATATATTCAGCCAGGTCAATTCCCACCAGTGTCACCGATTTGTCGTCAGTCTCGCCGGGTTTTGCCATGATCAGCCATCTCGCAGACTTCAACGCACTCTCAGCACTCTCCCATTCAAAAGTCCCTTGTTGGACCAGAACCCCCTACAACTTAACAGATTTCAGTTCTTGGAGGTGCATGCGAGACAAGTGTAAAGCCGTCCATTTTATATCCCCGGGGGGGAAACAAAAAGGACAGCCCTGTTTTAGGCGACTTGCCAGAAGCTGTGTGGTAGGCAACTAACGCAGGGCTCCCCGTGCCGTGAGAAAAGAAAACACATTTGTTCTGGCGCGGGAATCGCACGCTGAAGCAGCCAGGCCTCTGCCATTGTTAGTGCAGTTAAGACAGAACAATCAGTCATTCGTGGCTAAGCTCCTGGGAAGGATATTACCCATGTAACGTCTCTCTCCGGCCGCTAATTACCGCGCATCACCGCGCCATCGCTTTTGGCCAAGCTTCTCCAACCAGGCTGCTGCCAAAGCCAGTTTTGGGCATGTTTGTAATCATGGCTTTTAGACCCCCATCAATCTCATTATAGCACAAACTAATTAGCAGAAGGGGGGAAAGCAGTCGGTGGACTGACAGTGAAAAGCTTTCTCCGATTATACAGACGGCTCCTGAAAAGGATTTGCAGACATAAACCGGCAGGAAAAACAGCCCAGGGACTGAGAACGTCCCTCGCATGGACGTCCTGAAGAGTTTACAAATGAATGGAAAGAGAATGTGTTTAGTGAATTAATGGACAAAAAGAGCCAAAATATTATGGCGAATATTTAAAGATGACCTAGAGTAACTCCTTCCTTTAACCCCTCCACCCCCTCCCAATACAGCACCACATAACCGCTTCCCAAAGCTCTCTACTAATGCAAGTGTACCATCAAAGGAAACTGCCCTGTAACACTGATGTGAAGGGACATTAAAATGGCTAAAAGTGGGCAGATTAGAACTAGTACATCAACCAAAATGTAACATTTTATGAAACAGCAGTTTTTTTTTACATTTTTAATATTTTCCCTTTAATATGTGCATCAATACAATCCACACAATGATAAGTACTTAGGTAAGTTGCTGATCGATCCGTTCTCCTGTGATCGATTGGCGAAGATTCGGCTCGGGGGTTCACTAAATGGCTGTCAGTGCAGCAGAAGAGGACCAAAGATGCAAAGTTCTGTGGGGAAGATCATGTGACCAGGCAGTCACTAGATACAATTGGTGCACTGCTAGAGAGGGGGGCGGGGCTCAAAAAGGGGTGTGCCACAGCCTGTTTTAGAAGAGGAAAGGGGTGTGACTTTGTAAGTGGTTGCTATAGAAACAAAGAATGCTTGTTACATTATAATACATTAAAAACTGTCATTCAAAATCGTTTAAAAAGAAAAAATTGCAACATTTAAAAAAAATGTTACAAATATTGTCTCATAGTACAGAACTGATTTATTAAAAAAAAAACACGTAGGATATTGCTGGGTCTGCAGCTTTACAGGGCCTGGAAATACAATACATTTTCCTTAGAATCGCCATCTTGGATTCCTATTAATTCAACACATTCGCAGCGCTTTATGGCAACATGTGACCAGCATCTCACTGCCCATTGGATACAAACTTACAGATCCCTACTCGCAGAGTGCTACAAACGGCAACAAAATGAGAACTAAGCCAATTTATTATTTATTTATAAAATATTTTACCAGGAAGTAATACATTGGGAGTTACCTCTCGTTTTCACGTATGTCCTGGCCACTTTGCTCCTGGATTTGCCCTAAAAACCTCTCTTTTGCACCAATGTACAAGAAACAGATGTCATTGACTTGCTCTTAACCCTGGGGTGGCCAACTCCAGTCCTCAAGGGCCACCAACAGGTCAGGTTTTCTGGATATCCCTGCTTCAGCACAAGCGGCTCAAATCAGTGGCTCTGTCCTTTACTGGCCAACTCCAGTCCTCAAGGGCCACCAACATATCAGGGTTTACAGATATCCCTGCTTGAGCACAGTTGGCTAAATCAGTGGCTCAGTCTTCCACTGAGCCACTGATAGAGCCACCTGTGCTGAAGCAGGGATATCCTGAAAACATGACCTTGTTGGTGGCCCTTGAGGACTGGAGTTGGCCGCCCCTGTCTTAACCCCTCGCAACTACATGTTGATAACAAGTCCTGATAGGGCTGGCACGCCGAAAACCTATCACAAATGTATTTTAATAATACTATAAAAGCCGGCATTTTGCTTCTGTCCGGTACGTTCCTCTGGGTTGAAGAAAGGACATGTCTGGAAAGCGTAGAGTTAGCCCATTTGGCGGTGCTACACCTTGCTCGTCTCTTCGCACAGCTAATTGGTTCACTGTAATTTCCCAGGCTTGTTATCAACACGTACAGTAGTTGCGGCTTTCGGAGCGAAAGACAAACTGTTGATGTATTTGTTATAATGTGTGAATCACTGACGTGTCATATCTTCTATAGATCAACTGCACCATTACTAATTCCTTTAGCAATCACGTAGCCTTGTTACCCCTCTGGCAGCAAAAAGTTTGGAGTCCTTCCGTGTTTAGAAACACCTTAATTATAGGAACTGCTTACATGTGCAGAATAAAATGTTCTGCAGGGATTAGCACCAATAATAATAATAATAACTATTCTTTATTTTTATGTGTTGTTGCTGGTGAACACAGAGCTGAATATAGTAGAATATAGACCAATGAGGATCTGTAACCTGAAGAGCTAGCAATCTAATTTTAGAATCTCGGGCACAGGAAAGTTATGATTGGATTGTATCAAAGTTACAAACTGCTCCATCATTTTACTGGCCAACAGAGAGGAAATATTCACTCATTTAGTGTGTTTGCCAATTCTAAGAAATTGTTCTTTCATTTGGCGACACATTTTCTGCCCAGACAAGGTTAGCTAAATAAGAAATGTAAATATGGACAAATGGACAAAATGAAGAGCAAGTCGTTTCTTTACTTAACCGCTTATTTCGCTCCATAAAATCATTCTAAGGCAACTAAAATGCTACTGTCCAGGGTCCTTGCTGACAAAAAAAAATGGAAATGAAACAAAGATAAAAGTTACAATTGATGAAGCCAGTGACATTATTAGGTAGATTATAAAAGTGTATTTGGAGGTTATTAAACGGTGCGGTCCCTTTAATGCGGGCAGCTGTGCTACAAACTGGCCAGGAAGGAATCCCAATGTTACATACCACCAGCTTCCACCCACATGCACACGCACACGCACACCCACACTAAGTACCGCACTCGCAAATACAGAGAGACACGTATTATCAGTGACATTGTACAATGCTGGCTGCCAGGAGGAGCAGATTTAGGGCAGACGGAGCAACAGACAGGAGAGGAACATGTTATTTCCACAGTACGTCCAGAGAAATATCACACACGTGTGACGCCTCCCAAAATCACAATACACGGAACTGGAATGAAGCTGCTTCATTACTGTGAGCCCGCAGCTTGTCACAGGGCATGTGTACCTATGCTCAGCCGAATTATTGAGGGACATCAGACAAAGGAGGAGCTCAGGGGTAATGTCCCTGTCTTTGGAGTGGGTGGACCTAGTTTGAGTCCCAGACGTCAGCTCTACTTGCGTCTGTGGGCAAGTTAATTTATTTCCCTTTGTTCCAGACACCAAAATTAGATTGTAAGCTCAATGGGACAGGAACCGACTGTAGCTGCAAACTTGTGTGTACAGCACTGTCAGAGCTATATATGAAATATACATCTTTTTAAAGGGGTGCAGGAGGGGTACTGCAACCCCTATATACATTGTGTCACACGGCCCACTGGGACTGGTTAAGTGTCACGTGTATAATATATTGGTGGCGAGAAAACGTTTATGACCCCCCTTTAGGATTTTTAAACCTACAATGTTATTAGATCTTAGTCTAAGTCCTAATAATAACCTGATCAAACAAAAGACACAAAAACACTATCCTTTTTCAACATTTATTTGTCCACAAATGATTAAACATTTAATATCCGTGTGTGAAAAAGTATGTGACCCTTTAGGTTCAGTACCTGGTGGCGCCCCCTTGCGTTTCCTGTAACTGCCGGTCAGTCTCTCACATCGGTTTGGGGAATTTTGGCCCATTCCCCCATACAGAACTGCTTCACCTCTGCGACATTTGAGGGCTTCCTTGCATGGACAGCTCGCTTCAGCTCCTGCCACAACATTTCGATGGGGTTTAGGTTCCGGACTTTGACTAGGCCATTCTAAAAACACAGAATTTCTTCTGCTGCAGCTCTTGTTTTGTAGATCTGCTTGTATGTTTAGAATCATTGTCTTGCTGCATGACCCACTTTCGCTTCAGCTCATGTAAAGATGGCCAGATACTCCCTTCTAGAATCTTCTGATACAATGCAGAATTAATGGTTGTATTAATGATGGCGCGCTGTCCAGGTCCTGAGGCAGCAAATCAGCCCCAAACCGTCACACTCCCACCACCATGCTTGACGGTTGGGAATGAGATTCTTCTGTTCGAATGCAGTTTTGGTTTTTGCCAAACACAATGTTTCTCATTGAGGCCAAAAAGTTCTACATTTGACTCATCTGTCCAGAGAACATTGTTCTAGAAGTCTTGTGACTCATCTATGTGCTCTTAGGTGAACTTCAGATGGGCAGCAATGTTCTTTTAGAGAGCAGTAGTTTCCTCCTGGCTATCCTTCCATGAACACCATTCTTGTTCAGTGTTTTTCTGATCAGTGAGTTATAAACACCGTTGTTAGCCAAGGCGAGAGTGGTCTGCAGATCCTTAGATGTTACTCTGGGCTTCTTTGTGACTCCCTGGATAATTTGCCAGTTTGTTCTTGTAGAGATTTTGGTAGGACGACCGCTCCTGGGTAGAGTGACTGTGGTCTTAAGCTTTCTCCATCTGTCTGACATGGGATTGGTGGAGCCCCAAATCCTTAGAAATGCTTGTGTAACCCTTTCTAGACTGATGAGCATCAATACCGGCTTTTCTGAGGTCCTCAGAGATTTCTTGGCATGACGTGTTTCCACACACCTGTAAGGTGAAGACCAAACTCACAACGTTTCTGATATTTATATAAGGCGTCGCCTTCCAAACTCACACCTGATCTACCTAATTATTTAATTGCCTGGTTCTAATTATCCCCTTTAATTTAGCTGAAAATACCAAGGTGTCACTTACTTTTGCACATACCCTGGCTCTTAATTACTAGTTTGTCTAATTCATACATAATTTTGTTTCAAAAGACATGGAATCGGTTAATATAAACCCTATTTGATATTTAAGAAAGACTGGTTTTGATTCAAGAAGGTTATCATGGAAAAACTATGGAATTTCCATAATTATCATTGTGGTTCACAATTTTTTTCTTGGCACAGTGCTTGTGTGTGTGTATATAATATATATATATTATACACACTGTATATATAAACACACACACACCGTGGTGAGAAAAAGTCTGTGAACCACAACGATAATTATGGTTTATTTTTTATTTTTATATATATATATATATATATATATATATATATATATATATATATATATATATATATATATATATATCCAATAAAGAATATCACTTGTGAGCACATTCACATGTCTTAGACAGGTCTGCACCCCTGACTTTCATCCATTATCACCTAGCATACAGTGCTCCCACTGCAGCAAGGGATTCTGGGAAATGACATGCAAATGAGCACACAATGTGTCACCTTTTGCCTGGAATATCCATTCACATGGAGCTCACATGTCTGTGAGGGGTTTGACTTGCTTTGGTAGTCCCATTCTAGTCCCATTCTGTGCTTAAAAGCTGTGTGAACAGCGATGCATTTGCTTAAATGGGCTCCATGTGAATGGATATTCCAGGCAAAAGGTGGCACATTGTGAGTCATTTGCATGTCATTTCCCAGAATCCCTTGCTGCAGTGGGAGCACTGTATGCTAGGTGATAATGGTTGAAAGGCAGGGTTGCAGACCTGTCTAAGACATGTGATTGTGCTCACAAGTGATATTCTTTACTGGCTATATGCTAACGGTGGAGTTTTTTTGTTGCCTTTTCCCCCCACCATAACGTAATATATATATATATATATATATATATATATATATATATATATATATATATATATATATATATATAATGTATGTATTAATGTATTGTAAAATACAGTACTAAAAGTGATAACAATGAAACATTCCAATTAAAAAAAAAATTCTGCCAACACACATACATACGTACGTACATACTATATGTATACACATACACACACACAATATATGTACACACGTGCACACGTACACACACAGTATATGTACACACACAGTATATGTACACACGTACACACACAGTATATGTACACACACAGTATATGTACACACGTACACACACAGTATATGTACACACACAGTATATGTACACACGTACACACACAGTATATGTACACACGCACACACACAGTATATGTACACACACAGTATATGTAGACACGCACACACACAGTATGTGTACACATGTACACACACAGTATAAGTAGACACGCACACACACAGTATGTGTACACACGTACACGCACAGTATATGTACACACACAGTATATTTATACACTTATAACGATGTGCATGTTGATTTCAAAGTTAAATGAATTCCCAAACGTGCCGTGTATGACAGTATGTGTGCCGTGTATGACAGTATGTGTGCCGTGTATGACAGTATGTGTGCCGTGTATGACAGTATGTGTGCCGTGTATGACAGTATGTGTGCCGTGTATGACAGTATGTGTGCCCTGCAGAACTGACTTGATGTGTCAGCATACAGTACTGTAGTTAGATCAGATCAGACTGTAAAATGATTAGCTATGTTACCCAGCCGTGCAGTTTCCAAATACTCAGAACTGGCTCCCGCCGTGTCTGTCACCTGTGACCTTCACCTGAGGGAACTCGCCTTCAACTACGACCTTCAGCTTGTTATTTCTGCCTTATCGCTCACTCTGCAAACCTGTCTGACCATCCATCCGTGCGATTATGTGAGCCTGCAGAAGATCATATACACTGTACCCATGGCCTGATACACAGGCAAACCAGGAATTATTTAATAAGGCTGGAAGGAGGCCACGTCAGTCTATGTTCCCTTCTGAACGTGTGTCTATATCTGTGTGTGTGTGCATGCGTGTAACTATATCTGTGTGTTCCTATATCTGTGTGTGTGTGTGTGTGTGTGCATGCGTGTAACTATATCTGTGTGTGTGTGTGTGTGTGTGTGTGTGTGTGTGTGTGCATGCGTGTAACTATATCTGTGTGTTCCTATATCTGTGTGTGTGTGTGCATGCGTGTAACTATATCTGTGTGTGTGTGCATGCGTGTAACTATATCCTTTCCTGGACACCCTGTAAAGTAAAAAATGAGAGGCAATACTGGACGTATTACCTCTCTTGGCGTGTATGTGTATACCGGTATTACCTCTCTGGGCGTGTATGTGTATACCGGTATTACCTCTCTGGGCGTGTATGTGTATACCGGTATTACCTCTCTGGGCGTGTATGTGTATACCGGTATTACCTCTCTGGGCGTGTATGTGTATACCGGTATTACCTCTCTGGGCGTGTATGTGTATACCGGTATTACCTCTCTGGACGTGTATGTGTATACCGGTATTACCTCTCTGGGCGTGTATGTGTATACCGGTATTACCTCTCTGGGCGTGTATGTGTATACCGGTATTACCTCTCGGGCGTGTTTGTGTATACCGGTATTACCTCTCGGGGCGTGTATGTGTATACCGGTATTACCTCTCTGGCGTGTATGTGTATACCGGTATTACCTCTCTGGGCATGTATGTGTATACCGGTATTACCTCTCTGGGCGTGTATGTGTATACCGGTATTACCTCTCTGGGCGTGTATGTGTATACCGGTATTACCTCTCTGGACATGTATGTGTATACCGGTATTACCTCTCTGGGCGTGTATGTGTATACCGGTATTACCTCTCTGGGCGTGTATGTGTATACCGGTATTACCTCTCTGGGCATGTATGTGTATACCGGTATTAGCTCTCTGGGTGTGTATGTTGTGTATACCGGTATTACCTCTCTGGGCGTGTATGTGTATACCGGTATTACCTCTCGGGGCGTGTATGTGTATACCGGTATTACCTCTCTGGCGTGTATGTGTATACCGGTATTACCTCTCTGGGCGTGTATGTGTATACCGGTATTACCTCTCTGGACGTGTATGTGTATACCGATATTACCTCTCTGGGCGTGTATGTGTATACCGGTATTACCTCTCTGGGCGTGTATGTGTATACCGGTATTACCTCTCTGGGCATGTATGTGTATACCGGTATTACCTCTCTGGGCATGTATGTGTATACCGGTATTACCTCTCTGGCCGTGTATGTGTATACCGGTATTACCTCTCTGGGCATGTATGTGTATACCGGTATTACCTCTCTGGGCGTGTATGTGTATACCGGTATTACCTCTCTGGGCGTGTATGTGTATACCGGTATTACCTCTCTGGGCATGTATGTGTATACCGGTATTACCTCTCTGGACGTGTATGTGTATACCGGTATTACCTCTCTGGGCATGTATGTGTATACCGGTATTACCTCTCTGGACGTGTATGTGTATACCGGTATTACCTCTCTGGACGTGTATGTGTATACCGGTATTACCTCTCTGGGCGTGTATGTGTATACCGGTATTACCTCTCTGGGCATGTATGTGTATACCGGTATTAGCTCTCTGGGTGTGTATGTTGTGTATACCGGTATTACCTCTCTGGGCGTGTATGTGTATACCGGTATTACCTCTCGGGGCGTGTATGTGTATACCGGTATTACCTCTCTGGCGTGTATGTGTATACCGGTATTACCTCTCTGGGCGTGTATGTGTATACCGGTATTACCTCTCTGGACGTGTATGTGTATACCGATATTACCTCTCTGGGCGTGTATGTGTATACCGGTATTACCTCTCTGGGCGTGTATGTGTATACCGGTATTACCTCTCTGGGCATGTATGTGTATACCGATATTACCTCTCTGGGCGTGTATGTGTATACCGGTATTACCTCTCTGGGCGTGTATGTGTATACCGGTATTACCTCTCTGGGCATGTATGTGTATACCGGTATTACCTCTCTGGGCATGTATGTGTATACCGGTATTACCTCTCTGGGCGTGTATGTGTATACCGGTATTACCTCTCTGGGCATGTATGTGTATACCGGTATTACCTCTCTGGGCGTGTATGTGTATACCGGTATTACCTCTCTGGGCGTGTATGTGTATACCGGTATTACCTCTCTGGGCATGTATGTGTATACCGGTATTACCTCTCTGGACGTGTATGTGTATACCGGTATTACCTCTCTGGGCATGTATGTGTATACCGGTATTACCTCTCTGGACGTGTATGTGTATACCGGTATTACCTCTCTGGACGTGTATGTGTATACCGGTATGTACATTATATATTGAGATAGTTAAATTTAGGCAATTTTCACCCATTTTTGGAGCGCTTGATTTAAATCCGCCATTGACATTAATTTGTATTCTCCGTCCAGGCCTGTATCGTTATGTTTTATTTATCTTTGGTTGCCAATACTTCTCGCTCACTTCAGCCCGTGGATATCTCGGGAATAAATTCCACTTAATACAGACATCGTTCTGCCCTGGCACATTTCTACAGATCAGAACTTTACTTCCAGAGAAAACAACTGGATGCTTTCCTAGTACAGCATGTGACCAGGATGAGTAACGAAAAGAAAATGCTCAGAGGAAGAGTGGGAAGTATTACTGCACTAAAAAAACCAAAAACGTAGTGGATGTGAGCATCTTCCGCCCAGCGGAGGCGAACGCGGTTTAAGAGAATAAAGATACGCGTGGAACAGACACCAGGGATTCTACAGACGTGAAAAGGTTAAATGAAGTCTGCGGCGATACAGCCGTTTCGGAAATGAAGTATGTGGGGTCCGTGTTCTTTACCTGCTGACAATTTATTACAGCATTGTGTTTGCTTTTCAGAGAACAATACTCTTTATAGTCCGAGGTTCTGGACAGCTTTCCAACCAATTTTAAGAACCTTCTTTTAGGCCAATATAATACTTCACCAATAAAAGCACCCAACCTCGACCAGGCCAGGTTCAAAGGCTAGCTTAGGGGTGGGCCGAATATGGGGGCGATGACCTTGAGGTACTCCTCACCACTATGCCTGCTCATTTTCACAACATACCCCATTTGTCCTGAACACAAACGGTTCTTTGAAACCTCACATCTTATTTATTTTCACAGCACTAGCTTCTCCTCCTGTTTTGCCGAGATACAAAGGATTTCTCCAGCGTTTGAATGACGCACGGACGGACGCGCCTTCCCACGGGGACGTGGAATGCATACATTTCCTGCGCACACGGGGGAATAAGGAAACCGGCACAATTCTATGGGGGACGCTCTGCGGGGGCAGGATGCAAGGTTCTGCAACCCCCCGCCGCTTCACCCCTCAACATATTTCCGCAGGCGCCGACGCCGAGAGGGAATGTTAACGTCTCTCCCGTCGCAGAACGAAGACGCTTTGAAGTTTTTAAAAAAAAAACACAGTCGCAACAAAGAGGGAAGTGCAAAATATATATATATACCGTGTGATCCAAGCAAAACAGCAGAACAAACAGTCCCAACGTGGGTGCAGGGAAGCGCGTGTCTCAGTCGGGTTAGAAAGGAAAAGGTTTTAGGGTTCACACGGCGCATATGGAAATCATTCGTGTTTTATGAACATCTTGCTCTCTTGTATGAGGAAGCACGCCATAAATCAGGATTACCATTAATGGGATACATTTTACCAAGAACTGCTGACATAAGCAGAGGCACAGGCAGGGAAACGATTCTGTGTTGTGGCCTCTCCCCAAAATTCTGAGGGCGCTCCCAAGGCCAGTCCTGTTTAAGCTGGTTACATGACCCCCCCCCTACCCTCGCCTCCCCAAAAATCAGATTATCACCGAGGTGTCACATTGTCGCAAAAACAAACCCGGAGATTATTGGAAGAAGATCGTAAAATAAAAACGCAAACTTTTTAGTAAAAAAATAAATAAAAACAAATGAATGAATATTATAACGTTTGCATTTTATGCAGAATAAACCCCCCCAAAAATGTGTCAAAAAAAAAAAAATCTAATTAAAAAAAAAACTCATGGCTTAAAAACAAATGATGGTCAGTTAAAATAGCCGGATGTATGTTATAAAAACATTATTGGGGGGATGTAACACAATGGGATGTGATACAATGTCAGAACCTGTGACCCCAATAAAGAAAAATTTGAAGTTGAAAAAAAAAACAAATGGTGGGATTGAAGGTAATTAACAAAAACAAACAGCATTTAAAAAAGAAAAACTCGAATCTTAGCACGGGGAGGTAAAATACAAAATAAAAGCACGTACCGTGTATTATTCTGTAACAGGGACCCACAAAATTCAACTATTTTTTACCTAAAAACAAACAGCTTTCTGCTCCTTTTCTCCTCTTTCCAATACCTAATAAAAATCATTCAAAATGTGTATTTAATACCGGCAGCATTACTCACATGGGAGGAAATTACATCTGTTTTCAAAGGGTTAAAACACTACATATATTCACAAGCAACATTTAGGATGCAGCAGCAGCAGCAGCAAGAAAAGTGTCAAAGTTGTGCAGAAAATATTAAAAAGCGAATACTATATATATATATATATATATATATATATATATATATATATATATCCGCAAACACACATTCATGATTAAGATGTTTTGTTGACTTCATACTCACCGATAAGTCGTGTTTGTGAAACGTGTTTCCCTGGGGAATGTTTTGTACTAATCACTACAAGTCCCGAACAAGTAATTATTACTTCTGCTCCACTCTGCACGGACATATCCGACCCCTTACTAATGTCCATTTCACTGTCAGTTGTAGGGTCTCTTTGCACTTAACACTGCGCCACAATGTATCAATTCTCTCTCTTTTATTTACCGGGATTTCCCCGCGTTTGTCTACGACGGCAGAATGAAATCCTCTTGCAAATGAATTGTTCAATTTGCTGACGCGCTCCAAACCATCCGAAAAAATAAATACAAAATCTGACCCCATGCCAGCCGCATATTCCTAAAATGAATGTACAGTCAACGTGTGTGAGGGGAACACAGTAAAACACTTGTTCACAGGAGTCTTCTCGTCCCAGGGGCGAGCGAGCGAGCGAGCGGGCAGAGGTGTGGAGTTTGGATATCGCGGGTGCAATCTCCAAGGGGAAAAAAAAAGCCTTTTTGGAAAAGAAGATGTTTTTTCTGGAAACGCGCTGCGGGTCATCGCTCACCGGGGGGAACTGTCCCACGGAGGATTGGCGGCCACTGGTTTTCTCAAGGGGGAGAAAACGTTGAAAGAGCAACGAATAATCGGGTGTGAATCTTGCGGATTTTGTTGGAGCTGGGTCCCCACACTTGTTGCAAAGAGGCATATTTATGGGTACGCTGACAGTGATGGGAGTCGAGGGGGGGCTACAATGTTCTCTTATATTACGAAGGTAACATGATCTATTGTTGCAGTTTGCAGCTCAAACTGCTGGGAATATTGGCAACAAATGATCATAAACAGGAAAGTGTTGCACAGATCTTGCTCTGCTGGGGAGATGGGATAAACCTGCTATAGAAATCTGAGGATGGTCATTGTATTAAAGCTCATTAAAAATGGCATTAAGAGTTGAATACATTTAAAAAAAAGTAGTTTTATCCAATACTACAGAACTGATTTATTTGTAAAAAAATTTCAAAAACCACACACACAAACACACAAACACACACACGTAGGATTTTGTTGGATCGCTCCTTTAACAAACACCTAGACAACTCGTATATGTTTAGATCATGTAGAATATATTACTCTGTGGTTTCGTGTTATTTTCCCATATATTACAGAATTTTCCGCCCGCACGCAATAAAATATGTAATTTTTTTCCCCGTTGAATAAAGTCATGTTATGTTAATCTCACACTTGCACAAATCATGCTTACCATACATAACGCTAGCACAACATCGAAGAGGTTTGTGTCTACAGAAGTGCTGGAACGTGACAAACATCCAGTAAAAATATGCCTGGTGGAATGTGGCATAAAAATGTGATCCAATCTATGTTATTAAAGCACACATTTTGTAAAACTTGGCTTAACTAGGCACCTAGTGCAGTGCGGTTCATCAAGTTCCAAAGATCTACAAATGTACAAGTCATTCACATATGCTCCTCACCTCCCATAGGGTGCCAAGTGTCTGGAATTGAACCGGACTGTCCTGTATTTGGACACTCTGTCCAGTAAAAAATGAGAGGTAATACTGGACATGTATGTGTATACCGGTATTACCTCTCTGGGCGTGTATGTGTATACCGGTATTACCTCTCTGGGCGTGTATGTGTATACCGGTATTACCTCTCTGGGCGTGTATGTGTATACCGGTATTACCTCTCTGGGAGTGTATGTGTATACCGGTATTACCCCTCTGGGCGTGTATGTGTATACCGGTATTACCTCTCTGGGTGTGTATGTGTATACCGGTATTACCTCTCTGGGTGTGTATGTGTATACCGGTATTACCTCTCTGGGCGTGTATGTGTATACCGGTTTTACCTCTCTGGGCGTGTATGTGTATACCGGTATTACCTCTCTGGGCGTGTATGTGTATACCGGTATTACCTCTCTGGGCGTGTATGTGTATACCGGTATTACCTCTCTGGGCGTGTATGTGTATACCGGTATTACCTCTCTGGGCGTGTATGTGTATACCGGTATTACCCCTCTGGGCGTGTATGTGTATACCGGTATTACCTCTCTGGGTGTGTATGTGTATACCGGTATTACCTCTCTGGGTGTGTATGTGTATACCGGTATTACCTCTCTGGGCGTGTATGTGTATACCGGTTTTACCTCTCTGGGCGTATATGTGTATACCGGTATTACCTCTCTGGGCGTGTATGTGTATACCGGTATTACCTCTCTGGGAGTGTATGTGTATACCGGTATTACCTCTCTGGGCGTGTATGTGTATACCGGTATTACCTCTCTGGGCGTTTATGTGTATACCGGTATTACCTCTCTGGGCGTGTATGTGTATACCGGTATTACCTCTCTGTGCATGTATGTGTATACCGGTATTACCTCTCTGGGCGTGTATGTGTATACCGGTATTACCTCTCTGGGCGTGTATGTGTATACCGGTATTACCACTCTGGGCGTATATGTGTATACCGGTATTACCTCTCTGTGCGTGTATGTGTATACCGGTATTACCTCTCTGGGCGTATATGTTTATACCGATATTACCTCTCTGGGTGTGTATGTTGTGTACACCGGTATTACCACTCTGGACGTGTATGTGTATACAGATATTACCTCTCTGGGTGTGTATGTGTATACCGGTATTACCACTCTGGGCGTGTATGTGTATACCGGTATTACCTCTCTGGGTGTGTATGTGTATACCGGTATTACCACTCTGGGCGTGTACGTATGTGTATACCGGTATTACCTCTCTGGGCGTGTATGTGTCCGGTATTACCTCTCTGGGCGTGTATGTGTATACCGGTATTACCTCTCTGGGCGTGTATGTGTCCGGTATTACCTCTCTGGGCGTGTATGTGTATACCGGTATTACCTCTCTGGGCGTGTATGTGTATACCGGTATTACCTCTCATTTTTTACTGGACAGAGTGTCCAAATACAGGATTTCCCACCATTGTGCCCAGTATTTTTGGAGAAGCCGCCTGGTAACCCTATCCTCCCATAGTAGCAGCCAAATTAAATGTCGGTGGGGGAAAAACACTAAATTGTGGGGTTTGGGTCACTTTATCTCATCAGGCACCAAATATATAGAGTGTAAGCTCTGCGGGGTAGGGACTGCGTCTGTAACATTCCTATGTGCTGCGTACCGCGCGCTGTACTGTGATTGTGACGCGCTTTGAGTTCCATTGGGAGAAAAGCGCTGTATGAAATAAAGTTATTATTATTTATAAAGACACCTGGAATAAGGGATTTCACGCTCCCCAGAATGATAGGCGCAAGTCCCCACTTCAAGTTCCCAACCCTCTTTAACCTTTCAATATTTTGGGAGCTGCTCAAAGTCTCACCCTGCCTATGAAATAACGGTTACATTAGGCAGTAGCGCAGATCGGGTGGCACGCAATGAGTTAAATGCCACTTGGGCTGTAACCAAAATAAATAGGAAGTACAATTATTTAAAAAAACAAGATTTTTAGGTCTTATAAAATTTTTTTACAAAGTGTGTGTTGCCGGGGGGCTCAAACCCCAGTCCTAAAGACTCCCAACAGGTCAGGTTTTCAGGATATCCCAGCTTCAGCACAGGTGGCTCAATCAGTGGCTGAGTCTTTGACTGAGCCACCTGTGCTGACGCAGGGAGCCACTCTGAGCCACCTGTGCTGAAGCTGGGATATCCTGAACACCTGACCTGTTGGGGGGGTCTTTAGGACTGGAGTTGAGCCCCCCTATAGGAATCCATTGCTTAGTGTAACTTGTTACAACACAAAGCCCTTTGCCCACCCTCGACGTGTCAATGTAAAGGCTGCAGTGTGCCGCATAACGTGTCACTATAGTCACTGCAATCGTGACAAAAGGTGACACTGCTATGTTAACGCCTCTCCAAAGATCTTGCAGGCTAAAACATTGAAGCAAGGGATCAGAAGCGCAAATACTCCCAAGATATGTGGGGAAATAGAAAGACGCACAATAGTGCAATAATGCACAATAGTGCAATAACGCATGAACCAACACTACGATGGAACTTTACAAATATCTCACTCACAGCGGCGAGGTTTAGGAGGCGTTGTGGTTATTCGGAGTTACCCACTCTTAGGGGATGTCTTTCCAATGCGTGGTGATGGATAATTCTCAGGAACAGGGTAGAGAATTCCCATAAGTGAACAGAACAGAGAGGACACAAATAGTGTAGATTGTTATATAGGCAAATAAACAAAAGTATTACACTTACATAAGTGTTAGAGGTGCAGGCACGTGGCCCACCCTGGGTCAGAATGTAGCACCTGTAGTGGCCGTCCACGGGGAATGCTGTCCAGTTACCGGTAGGAACCAGGCAAAACTTGGTCCAGGATCCTCAGATTGTTCTTCCACAACACCCAGGGGGGCTCCAGGTGGTCTGCTCACTCACCCTACGCGTTTCACTCACCCTATGCGTTTCACTCACCCTACGCGTTTCACTCAAAGAGCTTCCTCAGGGGTTAATGGGCTAAAACATTGCAATACCAACAGATAATTATAAATCCACGCGTGGCGCACGGTCTCCGCCATCTCCGCTGTTTCTAACACGCAGGAAATTACCAGCGCTAAAAACAGCCGGTTACCCCGCCCACACGGAAAGGGACACTTGCTTGTGGTTGTTTCGCGGCGGCCAAAAGACCGCACACGGCCCCTCCGCCGCAAACGATCCGCCGCTGGGACCCCCGCCACCGGCAGCTTCCAAGGTAAGTTTTACATGATGGAGTAGGGGGTTAATTTAAGGGGTATTAGGGTAAGACAGGTACCAGCGGCGAGGTGAGTCGGGGGCCAACCAGCTGCAACCAAATGACCGTTAACCACTTCACTGCCAGGAGGGCCAGCAGCAAGATCACACGATGGCCCCCCCATTTAAAGTAGGAATCTAGAAGGGGTCAAAATAATATCTAAATAAATGTTGACACTCAGAAACAGAGTTCTCTTCTGGGTGCGTGTGGGGGATTTTCTGGGTGCGTGTGTGTGGGATTTCTGGGTGCGTGTGTGTGTGGGATTTTGTGTGTGTGTGTGTGTGTATGGGATTTTCTGTGTGTGTGTGTGTGTGTATGGGATTTTCTGGATGTGTGTGTGTGGGATTTTCTGTGTGTGTGTGTATGGGATTTTCTGGATGTGTGTGTGTGGGATTTTCTGTGTGTGCGTGTGTTGGATTTTCTGGATGTGTGTGTGTGTGTGTATGGGATTTTCTGGGTGTGTGTGGGGGATTTTCTGGGTGTGTGTGTGGGATTTTCTGGGTGCGTATGTGGGATTTTCTGGGTGTGTGTGGGGGATTTTCTGGGTGTGTGTGTGGGATTTTCTGGGTGTGTGTGGGGGATTTTCTGGGTGTGTGTGGGGGATTTTCTGGGTGCGTGTGTGGGATTTTCTGGGTGCGTGTGTGTGATTTTCTGGGTGTGTGTGGGGGATTTTCTGGGTGTGTGTGTGGGATTTTCTGGGTGTGTGTGTGTATGGGATTTTCTGGGTGCGTGTGTGGGATTTTCTGGGTGTGCGTGTGTGGGATTTTCTGGATGCGTGTGTTGGATTTTCTGGATGTGTGTGTGGGATTTTCTGGGTGCGTGTGTGGGATTTTCTGGATGCGTGTGTTGGATTTTCTGGATGTGTGTATGGGATTTTCTGGGTGTGTGTGTGGGATTTTCGGTGTGTGTGTGTGTGTGTATGGGATTTTCTGGGTGTGTGTGTATGGGATTTTCTGGATGTGCGTGTGGGGGATTTTCTGGGTGCGTGTGTGGGATTTTCTGGGTGTGCGTGTGTGGGATTTTCTGGGTGCGTGTGTTGGATTTTCTGGGTGTGTGGGGGGGATTTTCTGGATGTGTGTGTGGGGGATTTTCTGGATGTGCGTGTGTGGAATTTTCTGGATGTGCGTGTGTGGGATTTTCTGGATGTGCGTGTGTGGGATTTTCTGGGTGCATGTGTGTGGGATTTTCTGGATGTGTGTGGGGGATTTTCTGGGTGCGTGTGGGGGATTTTCTGGATGTGTGTGTGGGAGTTTCTGGGTGTGTGTGTGGGATTTTCTGGGTGTGTGTGGGGGATTTTCTGGGTGCGTGTGGGATTTCTGGGTGCGTGTGTGTGGGGGATTTTCTGGGTGTGTGTGTGGGATTTTCTGGGTGTGTGTGGGATTTTCTGGATGCCTGTGTGGGATTTTCTGGGTGCGTGTGTTGGATTTTCTGGATGTGTGTGTGTGGGATTTTCTGTGTGCGTGTGTTGGATTTTCTGGGTGCGTGTGTTGGATTTTCTGGATGTGCGTGGGGGATTTTCTGGATGTGTGTGTGGGATTTTCTGGGTGTGTGTGGGATTTTCTGGATGCCTGTGTGGGATTTTCTGGGTGCGTGTGTTGGATTTTCTGGATGTGTGTGTGTGGGATTTTCTGTGTGCGTGTGTTGGATTTTCTGGGTGCGTGTGTTGGATTTTCTGGATGTGCGTGTGTGGGATTTCTGGGTGCGTGTGTGTGTCGGATTTTCTGGGTGTGTGTGTGGGATTTTCTGGGTGTGTGTGTGGGATTTTCTGGATGCCTGTGTGGGATTTTCTGGGTGCGTGTGTTGGATTTTCTGGATGTGTGTGTGGGATTTTCTGGATGTGCGTGGGTGGGATTTTCTGGATGTGTGTGTGTGTGGGATTTTCTGGATGCCTGTGTGGGATTTTCTGGGTGCGTGTGTTGGATTTTCTGGATGTGTGTGTGTGGGATTTTCTGGATGTGTGTGTGGGATTTTCTGGATGTGTGTGTGTGGGATTTTCTGGATGTGCGTGTGTGGGATTTTCTGGATGTGCGTGTGTGGGATTTTCTGGATGTGCGTGTGTGGGATTTTCTGGGTGCGTGTGGGGGATTTTCTGGGTGCGTGTGTGGGATTTTCTGGGTGCGTGTGTGGGATTTTCTGGGTGCGTGTGTGGGATTTTCTGGGTGCGTGTGGGGGATTTTCTGGGTGCGTGTGGGGGATTTTCTGGGTGCGTGTGTGTGTGGGGGATTTTCTGGGTGCGTGTGGGGGATTTTCTGGGTGCGTGTGTGTGTGGGGGATTTTCTGCATGTGTGTGTGGGATTTTCTGGGTGCGTGTGTTGGATTTTCTGGATGTGTGTGTGTGGGATTTTCTGGATGTGTGTGTGTGTGGGATTTCTGGGTGTGTGTGTTGGATTTTCTGGGTGCCTGTGTGGGATTTTCTGGATGCCTGTGTGGGATTTTCTGGATGTGTGTGGGGGATTTTCTGGGTGCGTGTGTTGGATTTTCTGGATGTGTGTGTGTGGGATTTTCTGGATGTGTGTGTGTGGGATTTTCTGGATGTGTGTGTGTGGGATTTTCTGTGTGCGTGTGTGTGGGATTTTCTGTGTGTGCGTGTGTGGGATTTTCTGGATGTGTGTATGGGATTTTCTGGATGTGTGTGTGTGGGATTTTCTGTGTGCGTGTGTGTGGGTTTTTCTGTGTGTGCGTGTGTGGGATTTTCTGGATGTGTGTATGGGATTTTCTGGATGTGTGTGTGTGGGATTTCTGTGTGTGTGTGGGGGGGATTTTCTGTGTGTGTGTGTGTGTGTGTATGGGATTTTCTGGATGCCTGTGTGGGATTTTCTGTGTGTGCGTGTGTTGGATTTTCTGGATGTGTGTGTGTGTGGGGGATTTTCTGTGTGTGTGTGTGGGATTTTCTGGATGTGCGTGTGTTGGATTTTCTGGATGTGTGTGTGTGTGTGTGATTTTCTGTGTGTGTGTGTATGGGATTTTCTGGATGTGTGTGGGGGGGATTTTCTGGATGTGTGTGTGTGTGTGGGATTTTCTGGATGTGTGTGTGTGTGGGATTTTCTGGATGTGTGTGTGTGTGGGATTTTCTGTGTGTGTGTGTGTATGGGATTTTCTGGATGTGCGTGTGGGGGATTTTCTGGATGTGTGTGTATGGGATTTTCTGGGTGCGTGTGTTGAATTTTCTGGGTGCGTGTGTTGGATTTTCTGTGTGCGTGTGTTGGATTTTCTGGGTGGGTGTGTTGGATTTTCTGGGTGCGTGTGTGGGATTTTCTGGGTGCGTGTGTTGGATTTTCTGGGTGCGTGTGTTGGATTTTCTGGGTGCGTGTGTTGGATTTTCTGGGTGCGTGTGTTGGATTTTCTGGGTGCGTGTGTTGGATTTTCTGGGTGCGTGTGTTGGATTTTCTGGGTGCGTGTGTTGGATTTTCTGGGTGCGTGTGTTGGATTTTCTGGGTGTGTGGGGGATTTTCTGGGTGCGTGTGTTGGATTTTCTGGGTGCGTGTGGGGGATTTTCTGGGTGCGTGTGGGGGATTTTCTGGGTGCGTGTGTGTGGGGGGGATTTTCTGGGTGCGTGTGGGGGATTTTCTGGGTGCGTGTGGGGGATTTTCTGGGTGCGTGTGTGTGTGGGGGATTTTCTGCATGTGTGGGGGATTTTCTGCATGTGTGGGGGATTTTCTGGGTGCGTGTGTGGGATTTTCTGGGTGCGTGTGTTGGATTTTCTGGATGTGTGTGTGTGGGATTTCTGGGTGTGTGTGTGTGGGATTTTCTGGGTGCCTGTGTGAGATTTTCTGGATGCCTGTGTGGGATTTTCTGGATGTGTGTGTGTGGGATTTTCTGGATGTGTGTGGGGGATTTTCTGGGTGTGTGTTGGATTTTCTGGATGTGTGTGTGTGGGATTTTCTGGATGTGTGTGTGTGGGATTTTCTGGATGTGTGTGTGTGGCATTTTCTGTGTGCGTGTGTGTGGCATTTTCTGTGTGTGCGTGTGTGGGATTTTCTGGATGTGTGTATGGGATTTTCTGGATGTGTGTGTGTGGGATTTCTGGGTGTGTGTGTGGGATTTTCTGTGTGTGTGTGTGTATGGGATTTTCTGGATGCCTGTGTGGGATTTTCTGGGTGTGTGTGTTGGATTTTCTGTGTGTGCGTGTGTTGGATTTTCTGGATGTGTGTGTGTGTGTGGGATTTTCTGTGTGTGTGTGTGGGATTTTCTGGATGTGCGTGTGTTGGATTTTCTGGATGTGTGTGTGTGTGGGATTTTCTGTGTGTGTGTATGGGATTTTCTGGATGTGCGTGTGGGGTTTTTTCTGGATGTGTGTGGGGGGGGATTTTCTGGATGTGTGTGTGTGTGGGATTTTCTGTGTGTGTGTGTGTGTGTGTGTGTGTATGGGATTTTCTGGATGTGCGTGGGGGGGATTTTCTGGATGTGTGTGTGTGTGTGGGGGATTTTCTGGAAGTGTGTGTGTATGGGATTTTCTGGATGTGCGTGTGGGGGATTTTCTGGATGTGCGTGTGTGGGATTTTCTGGGTGCGTGTGTTGGATTTTCTGGGTGTGTGTGTTGGATTTTCTGTGTGCGTGTGTTGGATTTTCTGGGTGTGTGTGTTGGATTTTCTGGTTGTGTGTGTTGAATTTTCTGGGTGTGTGTGTTGGATTTTCTGGGTGTGTGTGTGTGGGATTTTCTGGGTGCGTGTGTTGGATTTTCTGTGTGCGTGTGTTGGATTTTCTGGGTGTGTGTGTTGGATTTTCTAGGTGTGTGTGTTGGATTTTCTGGGTGCGTGTGTTGGATTTTCTGGGTGCGTGTGTTGGATTTTCTGGGTGCGTGTTGGATTTTCTGGGTGCGTGTGTTGGATTTTCTGGGTGCGTGTGTTGGATTTTCTGGGTGCGTGTGTTGGATTTTCTGGGTGCGTGTGTTGGATTTTCTGGGTGCGTGTGTTGGATTTTCTGGGTGCGTGTGTTGGATTTTCTGGGTGCGTGTGTGTTGGATTTTCTGGATGTGCGTGTGTGGGATTTTCTGGGTGCGTGTGTTGGATTTTCTGGGTGCGTGTGTTGGATTTTCTGGGTGCGTGTGTTGGATTTTCTGGGTGCGTGTGTTGGATTTTCTGGGTGTGTGTGTGTATGGGATTTTCTGGATGCCTGTGTGGGATTTTCTGGGTGCGTGTGTTGGATTTTCTGGATGTGTGTGTGTGTGTGTGGGATTTTCTGTGTGTGTGTGGGATTTTCTGGATGTGCGTGTGTTGGATTTTCTGGATGTGTGTGTGTGTGTGGGATTTTCTGTGTGTGTGTATGGGATTTTCTGGATGTGTGTGCGTGTGGGATTTTCTGGATGTGTGTGTGTGGGATTTTCTGGATGTGTGTGTGTGGGGGGGGGATTTTCTGGATGTGCGTGGGGGGGATTTTCTGGATGTGTGTGTGTGTGGGATTTTCTGGATGTGTGTGTGTGGGATTTTCTGGGTGCGTGTGTTGGATTTTCTGGGTGCGTGTGTTGGATTTTCTGGGTGCGTGTGTTGGATTTTCTGGGTGCGTGTGTTGGATTTTCTGGGTGCGTGTGTTGGATTTTCTGGGTGTGTGTGTTGGATTTTCTGGGTGCGTGTGTGTTGGATTTTCTGGATGTGCGTGTGTGGGATTTTCTGGGTGCGTGTGTTGGATTTTCTGGGTGCGTGTGTTGGATTTTCTGGGTGCGTGTGTTGGATTTTCTGGGTGCGTGTGTTGGATTTTCTGGGTGTGTGTATGGGATTTTCTGGATGCCTGTGTGGGATTTTCTGGGTGCGTGTGTTGGATTTTCTGGATGTGTGTGTGGGATTATCTGTGTGTGTGTGTGGGATTTTCTAGATGTGCGTGTGTTGGATTTTCTGGATGTGTGTGTGTGTGGGATTTTCTGTGTGTGTGTATGGGATTTTCTGGATGTGCGTGTGGGGGATTTTCTGGATGTGTGTGTGTGTGTGGGATTTTCTGGATGTGTGTGTGTGGGGGATTTTCTGGATGTGTGTGTGTGTGGGGGATTTTCTGTGTGTGTGTGTTGGATTTTCTGGATGTGTGTGTGGGATTTTCTGGATGTGCGTGTGGGGGATTTTCTGGATGTGCGTGTGTGTGATTTTCTGGGTGCGTGTGTTGGATTTTCTGGGTGTGTGTGTGGGATTTTCTGGGTGCGTGTGTTGGATTTTCTGGGTGCGTGTGTTGGATTTTCTGGGTGCGTGTGTTGGATTTTCTGGGTGCGTGTGTTGGATTTTCTGGGTGCGTGTGTTGGATTTTCTGGGTGTGTGTATGGGATTTTCTGGATGCCTGTGTGGGATTTTCTGGGTGCGTGTGTTGGATTTTCTGGATGTGTGTGTGGGATTATCTGTGTGTGTGTGTGTGTGGGATTTTCTAGATGTGCGTGTGTTGGATTTTCTGGATGTGTGTGTGTGTGGGATTTTCTGTGTGTGTGTATGGGATTTTCTGGATGTGCGTGTGGGGGATTTTCTGGATGTGTGTGTGTGTGTGGGATTTTCTGGATGTGTGTGTGTGTGGGATTTTCTGGATGTGTGTGTGTGTGGGGGATTTTCTGTGTGTGTGTGTTGGATTTTCTGGATGTGTGTGTGGGATTTTCTGGATGTGCGTGTGGGGGATTTTCTGGATGTGCGTGTGTGTGTGGGATTTTCTGGGTGCGTGTGTTGGATTTTCTGGGTGTGTGTGGGGGATTTTCTGGGTGCGTGTGTTGGATTTTCTGGGTGCGTGTGTTGGATTTTCTGGGTGCGTGTGTTGGATTTTCTGAGTGCGTGTGTTGGATTTTCTGGGTGTGTGTGGGATTTTCTGGGTGCGTGTGCGGGATTTTCTGGATGTGTGTGTGTGGGATTTTCTGGGTGCGTGTGTTGGATTTTCTGGGTGCGTGTGTTGGATTTTCTGGGTGCGTGTTTTGGATTTTCTGGGTGCGTGTGTTGGATTTTCTGGGTGCGTGTGTTGGATTTTCTGGGTGCGTGTGTTGGATTTTCTGGGTGTGTGTGTGTGGGATTTTCTGGATGTGTGTGTGGGGGATTTTCTGGATGTGTGTGTGGGGGATTTTCTGGGTGTGTGTGTGGGGGATTTTCTGGGTGCGTGTGTATGGGATTTCTGGGTGTGTGTGTGTGGGATTTTCTGGATGTGTGTGTGTGGGATTTTCTGGATGTGCGTGTGTGGGATTTTCTGGGTGTGCGTGTGTTGGATTTTCTGGGTGCGTGTGTTGGATTTTCTGGGTGTGTGTGTGTGGGATTTTCTGGGTGCGTGTGTTGGATTTTCTGGGTGCGTGTGTTGGATTTTCTGGGTGCGTGTGTTGGATTTTCTGGGTGCGTGTGTTGGATTTTCTGGGTGCGTGTGTTGGATTTTCTGTGTGCGTGTGTTGGATTTTCTGGATGTGTGTGTGTGGGATTTTCTGGGTGTGTGTGTTGGATTTTCTGGATGTGTGTGTGTGGGATTTTCTGGGTGCGTGTGTTGGATTTTCTGGGTGCGTGTGTTGGATTTTCTGGGTGCGTGTGTGGGATTTTCTGGGTGTGCGTGTGTTGGATTTTCTGGGTGTGTGTGTTGGATTTTCTGGGTGTGTGTGTTGGATTACTGGGTGTGTGTGTTGGATTTTCTGGGTGCGTGTGTGGGATTTTCTGGATGTGCGTGTGTGGGATTTTCTGGGTGCGTGTGTTGGATTTTCTGGGTGCGTGTGTTGGATTTTCTGGGTGCGTGTGTTGGATTTTCTGGGTGTGTGTGTTGGATTTTCTGGGTGCGTGTGTGTTGGATTTTCTGGATGTGCGTGTGTGGGATTTTCTGGGTGGGTGTGTTGGATTTTCTGGGTGCGTGTGTTGGATTTTCTGGGTGTGTGTGTTGGATTTTCTGGGTGCGTGTGTTGGATTTTCTGGGTGTGTGTGTTGGATTTTCTGGGTGCGTGTGTTGGATTTTCTGGGTGTGTGTGTTGGATTTTCTGGATGTGCGTGTGTGGGATTTTCTGGATGCCTGTGTGGGATTTCAGCTCTCTGGGAGTTTGATTCCTGTATTGTTTTGAGCAAAGTAATAACCGACAGGAAATTCTTTATTAAAGCAAACAGCGGGACAGTACAGAAAGTCCGTAACATGCCCAGAGAACAGAACATCTTAGCAGCGAGAACAGCAGACAGACCGAGATGCAAGCCTACTTATCGCCCTGATTGGGGCTGCAATAAAACAACAAACTATCTTCTCAAGCACTTTTTTAATATAGTTTTACAATTTAACCTATTCGTTGCCATACATTCCCGTGGCCACAACAGACAACTCATTGTTTAAGGCAGAACAGACATTACCACAATTGTACACAGTGTTCCCTGCCAGGACCTGCCCTGCCCAATTCCCACTTGTCTCTATTAATGGTATGACGCTGGTTAACGTGTGTTTGTGCCACTGCTGCCAACATACCCCTATCCTCTGGCATCAAACCATCACCATTGCTTTGTGTCAATACCCTCTTAAAGCAGACCCCACACGCAGCCACTCTTCCTGCAATTGTAGTGGAAGTTTTCTTTTATTTGTAACCCCTTTATACCACGGGCGTTGTTTGTTGTCAGAATCTAAGATCGTGCCAGAAAGGCGAACAACATCTCTCACGGACAAACATCCCACACAACACGTTATACTTTGGGTAGGTCGTAGAGAGAGGCTTAAACCTGTGTGTAGCGCAGGTGCCGCAACACCTCCAGTGCTTCGCGATCCCGTGATCTGATGACGCAGATGGAAGAGGAGGGAGTCCTCCATTCCCCTGCCAGGTCTCGTTCAGCGCTACACGGGAGCGCGTCTCCCCCAGAAAAACAAGTATAAAAGCCATGCATAGCTACGACATCACAGACCCCTCAGAGTGCCAGACCCCCAGGAGATGGTGACATCAAGGGGCACTCAAAGGGTTACATTTAACGGATACGGGGAGAGCAGAGCGATACGGGGAGAGCAGAGCGATACGGGGAGAGCAGAGCGATACGGGGAGAGCACAGCGATACGGGGAGAGCAGTGCGATACGGGGAGAGCAGAGCGATACGGGGAGAGCAGAGCGATACGGGGAGAGCAGTGCGATACGGGGAGAGCAGTGCGATACGGGGAGAGCAGAGCGATACGGGGAGAGCAGAGCGATACGGGGAGAGCAGAGCGATACGGGGAGAGCAGAGCGATACGGGGAGAGCAGTGCGATACGGGGAGAGCACAGCGATACGGGGAGAGCAGAGCGATACGGGGAGAGCAGAGCGATACGGGGAGAGCAGAGCGATACGGGGAGAGCAGAGCGATACGGGGAGAGCAGAGCGATACGGGGAGAGCAGAGCGATACGGGGAGAGCAGAGCGATACGGGGAGAGCAGTGCGATACGGGGAGAGCAGTGCGATACGGGGAGAGCAGAGCGATACGGGGAGAGCAGAGCGATACGGGGAGAGCAGTGCGATACGGGGAGAGCAGAGCGATACGGGGAGAGCAGTGCGATACGGGGAGAGCAGTGCGATACGGGGAGAGCACAGCGATACGGGGAGAGCAGAGCGATACGGGGAGAGCAGAGCGATACGGGGAGAGCAGTGCGATACGGGGAGAGCACAGCGATACGGGGAGAGCACAGCGATACGGGGAGAGCAGAGCGATACGGGGAGAGCAGTGCGATACGGGGAGAGCACAGCGATACGGGGAGAGCAGTGCGATACGGGGAGAGCAGTGCGATACGGGGAGAGCAGAGCGATACGGGGAGAGCAGTGCGATACGGGGAGAGCAGAGCGATACGGGGAGAGCAGAGCGATACGGGGAGAGCAGAGCGATACGGGGAGAGCACAGCGATACGGGGAGAGCAGTGCGATACGGGGAGAGCACAGCGATACGGGGAGAGCAGAGCGATACGGGGAGAGCAGAGCGATACGGGGAGAGCAGAGCGATACGGGGAGAGCAGAGCGATACGGGGAGAGCAGAGCGATACGGGGAGAGCAGTGCGATACGGGGAGAGCAGTGCGATACGGGGAGAGCAGAGCGATACGGGGAGAGCAGAGCGATACGGGGAGAGCAGAGCGATACGGGGAGAGCAGAGCGATACGGGGAGAGCAGAGCGATACGGGGAGAGCAGAGCGATACGGGGAGAGCAGAGCGATACGGGGAGAGCAGAGCGATACGGGGAGAGCAGTGCGATACGGGGAGAGCACAGCGATACGGGGAGAGCACAGCGATACGGGGAGAGCAGAGCGATACGGGGAGAGCAGAGCGATACGGGGAGAGCAGAGCGATACGGGGAGAGCAGAGCGATACGGGGAGAGCAGAGCGATACGGGGAGAGCAGTGCGATACGGGGAGAGCAGTGCGATACGGGGAGAGCACAGCGATACGGGGAGAGCAGAGCGATACGGGGAGAGCAGAGCGATACGGGGAGAGCAGAGCGATACGGGGAGAGCAGAGCGATACGGGGAGAGCAGTGCGATACGGGGAGAGCAGTGCGATACGGGGAGAGAAGAGCGATACGGGGAGAGAAGAGCGATACGGGGAGAGCAGAGCGATACGGGGAGAGCAGAGCGATACGGGGAGAGCAGAGCGATACGGGGAGAGCAGAGCGATACGGGGAGAGCAGAGCGATACGGGGAGAGCAGTGCGATACGGGGAGAGCAGTGCGATACGGGGAGAGCAGAGCGATACGGGGAGAGCAGAGCGATACGGGGAGAGCAGAGCGATACGGGGAGAGCAGAGCGATACGGGGAGAGCAGTGCGATACGGGGAGAGCAGAGCGATACGGGGAGAGCAGAGCGATACGGGGAGAGCAGTGCGATACGGGGAGAGCAGAGCGATACGGGGAGAGCAGAGCGATACGGGGAGAGCAGAGCGATACGGGGAGAGCAGAGCGATACGGGGAGAGCAGAGCGATACGGGGAGAGCAGAGCGATACGGGGAGAGCAGAGCGATACGGGGAGAGCACAGCGATACGGGGAGAGCAGAGCGATACGGGGAGAGCAGAGCGATACGGGGAGAGCAGTGCGATACGGGGAGAGCAGAGCGATGCGGGGAGAGCAGAGCGATGCGGGGAGAGCAGTGCGATGCGGGGAGAGCAGAGCGATACGGGGAGAGCAGAGCGATACGGGGAGAGCAGAGCGATACGGGGAGAGCAGAGCGATACGGGGAGAGCAGAGCGATACGGGGAGAGCAGTGCGATACGGGGAGAGCAGTGCGATACGGGGAGAGCAGAGCGATACGGGGAGAGCAGAGCGATACGGGGAGAGCAGAGCGATACGGGGAGAGCAGAGCGATACGGGGAGAGCAGTGCGATACGGGGAGAGCAGAGCGATGCGGGGAGAGCAGAGCGATGCGGGGAGAGCAGTGCGATGCGGGGAGAGCAGAGCGATACGGGGAGAGCAGAGCGATACGGGGAGAGCAGAGCGATACGGGGAGAGCAGAGCGATACGGGGGGAGCAGAGCGATACGGGGAGAGCAGAGCGATACGGGGAGAGCAGAGCGATACGGGGAGAGCAGAGCGATACGGGGAGAGCAGAGCGATACGGGGAGAGCAGTGCGATACGGGGAGAGCAGAGCGATACGGGAGAGCAGTGCGATACGGGGAGAGCAGAGCAATACGGGGAGAGCACAGCGATACGGGGAGAGCAGAGCGATACGGGGAGAGCAGAGCGATACGGGGAGAGCAGAGCGATACGGGGAGAGCAGAGCGATACGGGGAGAGCACAGCGATACGGGGAGAGCAGAGCGATACGGGGAGAGCAGAGCGATACGGGGAGAGCAGAGCGATACGGGGAGAGCAGAGCGATACGGGGAGAGCAGAGCGATACGGGGAGAGCACAGCGATACGGGGAGAGCACAGCGATACGGGGAGAGCACAGCGATACGGGGAGAGCAGTGCGATACGGGGAGAGCACAGCGATACGGGGAGAGCAGTGCGATACGGGGAGAGCAGAGCGATACGGGAGAGCAGTGCGATACGGGGAGAGCAGAGCAATACGGGGAGAGCAGAGCGATACGGGGAGAGCAGAGCGATACGGGGAGAGCAGAGCGATACGGGGAGAGCACAGCGATACGGGGAGAGCAGAGCGATACGGGGAGAGCAGAGCGATACGGGGAGAGCAGAGCGATACGGGGAGAGCAGAGCGATACGGGGAGAGCAGAGCGATACGGGGAGAGCTGCCACTCAATCCCGAGAGAAAGGAACCGAGACAATTAAATATGTGCGCAGCCCTTCAGTCAATAACATTGTCACTAATATAGATGACACCGTGTTGCTGAAGAGCCGGCAGGGAGCAGGTAAGGGGTTACAGAGGCCTCCTCACGCCTACCTCGGCATTTAAATTAAATGCCTTGGGGAAGAGCGCGGGGCCTCTGTAACCTTCTAGAAATTCTTGCGCCCCCCAGTTTGCACACCCCTGTTCCAAGTGTGTGATTTCAAAAGACCATGACGACGACCAAACGTAAAATGGGAGGATGGGACGAGGGAATGTGTGGGAGCGACGTGGAGAAGAGAGGCTGTAACCGCAGGATCTGGGAGATCACTGGGGAGGCTTCATCCAGCAGTGGGGAGACACGGGATGAAGATATATATATATATATATATATATATATATATATATATATACACACACATACATATATATATATATATATATATATATATATATATATATATATATATATATACATACATACACACACTGTATATGAATATAGAGAGACGATAGATACACACACACCTGTGTGTCTGATTAATCTGGATAAAAAGTTATTGTTGCCCCTGTTTTGCAGTTGGGGGAGGCTCCGATGAATCACTTTCCATGTGCGACAATCCCAAGAAATGTGGGAGGTGCCGGGATTAGCAGAGTTGCAGACAGACCACAATAGCGCAGGTGAGTCCATCCGCCCAAAGAAATAGAGAGAGATAAAGAATGAAGAGAGAGAGAGAGAGAGAGAGAAAGAAAAGAAAGGAGAGGAAGAGAGAGAAGAGAGGAGTAGAGAGAGAGAGAGAAGATGGGGAAGAGAGAGAGAGAAGATGGGAAAAGAGAGTGGGGATGGGGTGAGAGAGGGGGAGAGAGAGAAAAGGGGGAGAGAGAGAAAAGGGGGAGGGAGAGAGATACCAGCAACGTTTACATATTTTTAATAAGGAAAGCACAAGAATAAAGTGTACGCACGGGTTATCGTGACTATGTATTTTATTTTTCCTGCTGCGGCCCGGGTCTTGCAGCCGGACTTAAGAATGGTCCCCCAAGCTAATCGGAGTTTGACGGGCCTGCTGCAGGTGTCGGTGCAAACTCGCCGCGAGGCTGAGAGCGCGCGGTATGGCCGGGTGAGAATGTATACAACAAGTGTTCTGATAACCGCGGACTTCGTTAAGTATTGTTACATTGTAACAAACGTATAATTTGAATATTCACTCATAACTGCCCGACACATAAAAGTAATATACCTACACCACTTAGAGTTTCATTATTTTTTTTTTAAATCCTTTAATTTGACCTTTTATCTTTATTTAGCTGAAAAAAATGTCTGACGTATAAAAGAAAAAACACGAGTCTGGATGTGAAGAAAAGAAAGGAGCGTTAAAAAAAGATGAAGGGTTCTTTACTCAAATGTATGAATGTGGCCACGGAAAGCAGTTCTGCCAATCTAGCCGTAGCAGAAATAACGCGAAACGCGGCCAAACAATGAGAAGCAGATGTTATTACTGCTGAACAGGGAACACATGTCAGGCTGACCCAGAAGTAATGTTCCAGTTAGGTTTGCCAGGCGGCTTCTCCAAAAATACTGGACACAATGGTGAAAGGTGCGACGCGCACCACGCACACCCCTCTCCGCTCCATGGTGTTTCCTCCTTTCCTTGGCCCAACCCCCAGGCTCCTGATTGGCTGCATTACCCAGCAACAGATCAAGATGGAGGAAGCTGCCCAGCCCCCTAGCAACAGCCCTGCTCGGGGAAGTCTCGTGGCTCCCCCAAGCTGGTCAGGTCACTATGTCCAGAGAGGTAACACCGGACACACACATGTCCAGAGAGGTAATCCCAGACACACACATGTCCAGAGAGGTAATCCCGGACACACACATGTCCAGAGAGGTAATCCCGGACACACACATGTCCAGAGAGGTAATCCCGGACACACACACATGTCCAGAGAGGTAATCCCGGTCACACACACACATGTCCAGAGAGGTAATCCCGGACACACACATGTCCAGAGAGGTAATCCCGGACACACACATGTCCAGAGAGGTAATCCCGGACACACACATGTCCAGAGAGGTAACACCGAACACACACATGTCCAGAGAGGTAACACCGGACACACACATGTCCAGAGAGGTAATACTGGACACACACATGTCCAGTATTACCTCTAATTTTTTATTGGACAGTGTCCAAATACAGGACAGTCCGGTTCAATACTGGACACCTGGCAGGCCCAGTTCCAGTAGAAGATGTGATGATAGCCATACCAGAGACAATGGAGAGAAAAAATAATCAGATTTAGTTTTGAAAATAAACGATCGCAGTGATCGAGTGGAATGGGAGATCACTGCCGATCTCATAACTTATTATGCAGAAAAGATCCCTTTATAGAATTTCGGCGAGCAACTTTCATAGCACTGTATGAGAGGTTTATAGCAGCAGTTCAAGCAATATTACATGTGTGTTTTTGAAAAAAAAAAAAATTTTATCAGTTCTGTACTATGAGAAAATACTTGTAGCATAAAAAAAATATATATAAATATATAATGTTTTACAAGACATTTTGTAATGTTTCTAATGTAGGAAGCATTTCCACAGTGACGGCCCCTTCCCCTTCTGATAGGGTCTGGCTCTTGAGCCCTGCCCTCTCTATAGCAGTGCACCAATTGTATCTAGTAACTGCCCAGTCACATAATATTGCTGGACTACATTGCCCACAATGCTGTGCAAGAACTGAATTAAATAGACCCAAGCAAGCGATCGATTACAGGAGAACGGCTCGATCTGCAGCTTAGCTAATCACGTGTCAGTGTGCAGATTGTATAGATGCACATATTGAATGGGGGAAAAAAATATATATTTATTTTTTTAAACGGCAGCTTGAACTGCAGCTTTAAGGTTCTTCCTGACAGATATATGTCCAGTGATTTTGCAGTTTACTTTTCCTATTTTCAGGTCAATACATTTTTTCCCCCAGGTCTCAAACTTTTTTGTAGGCCCTTAAATGTCTCGGTGGCCCCTGGCACACGGCATACTGCGCCGAATGGGTAAAATGGCCTTGTCTGCACCTCACAGGCAGCTCTCACGCTGGCGTTCCCACATTGTGGTATGTGAGCAAATATTCAATGAGCTGGAAGGTCCTGAATTCAGATGCCCCTGTGCCCCTCACACAGTGCTAGGCAACACACAGGACCCAGTTTCCCACAGTGTGCTGGGACTTCCGCCCCTTCTATCGCAGCGTGTTGTTGTTGAAACTGCTTATTTATAGGCTAGAGCAGGGGTGAGTCAACTTCAGCCCTCAAGGGCCACCAACAGGCCAGCTCTTTGGGATATCCCTGCTTCAGCACAGGTGGCTCAGTCGTTGAGTGAGCCACTCGTTGACTAAGCCACTTATTGAACCACCTGTGCTGAAGCAGGGCTAGAGGATCATAGTTATTCCCAGTGTACAACGCACACTGTTTCTCCGGACCTTTGGGAATAACTGATGACACCAGAAAGCAAACCTTTAGGTTTGCGGTCGAGAAGGGTGTGCGTGTGTGTGTATATATATATGTATGTGTGTATACACACACACACACACACACACACACACACACACACACACACACCGTATTCCCATTACAAAGACCATTAATTTTTCACATGATAACAAAGTTCTCATTTAAAGGGTCATTACATATTTTAAGAAAACTAATTACATTGAGAAAACGCCACCCCTGATGTAAATGTAACCGAACGATTCTCGTTGTGCGGGGAAACGACATATTAAATCGGGTCCTGGGTGTCTAGTTTCTGATGTATAATAAACCCTGCATCGTCACGGGCGGAACAGATTAGAGGCATTCTTTGGAGCTGAGCAATGCACACAGAAGAGATAGGAAATATAAGGTTAAATCCTAATGCACAGGACATCAGAATCCCTGTCAAGAACAGACAAAACACCCACAGGCAACTTAAAACAGACTTCAGGTTCAAACAGAGGCTTGAAAGCCCGGAAAATACTGAACTGCAGAAGAAATAACAAATACAGAACAATGCACTGCACATTCTGTTATCCTAATGGGCGACAGGAGGAGACCTTACACCAAACCCAGCTTGTTCTCTACAGCAAGTACAACTTCTTTGGTTAAAGCGCCGTGACACTGGGATAAGCGGCAGAGAAAGTAGTGCGGTTTTGACACCTGGATGATGCAGCTGGTTCAGATATACTTAACACAGCACTTTATATTAGCACAGCACTTTATATTAGCACAGCACTATATATTAGCATGGCCCATTAGCATGGCTGCATTTCAGTCCCACCTCATCTTTAAGGGGAGCCAGTGCTGGTTCCTCATGTGCTCATGGAGACGCCCGTAGGAACCGTTCACATGGAGGACAAATTATTCCATTCAGGGTACGGACGGTCTGCGCTGGAACGTTTCGACAAGGCGTCACTGCCGGCGCTGGAACTCGCTCTGTGTACAAAGGCTGACCAGAAGGAATTTCGCGTCTGCGCATATTTGTAAAAAGTGAAATACAATGATTCGAACCACGAGCTCTGTGGTACAAAGTGCGGAGATGTATGAGCGCGCAGAAAGTGCGGTTAGAAGTTTGTTGCCACTCCATCTTCTGCTCGCGTTTCCACGAAATGTAGTAACGTTTCTTACATCTGGCGCCAATTGTTGGCCACAAAAGATTACGCCACCTCAGAAATGGCGGATTTTTTTCAACGCAAACGCAAGGTGCAAAAGTGACGCAGGGAGACGCAGTTCGTTACATCTGTGCGTCGTGTAACTCCTCCCACTAACTCCCCAAATCGCAAGGCGACATAAACGGCGCAAAACATGGCGCAAAGACTTTCATATAGTGACGCAGATGACGCAATATGAAAATGACACAATTTTGCACCACATTTGCGCCGATACATCCCAACCAAAGTCTCACATACTGTACACGTAACAGCACACTTAACGCCCATCGTGCCGCCGGCTGTATATCGGGGCCTGTCTCTGTGCCTATCCGCTGTTTGATAAGTCACAGATCTAGGAAACTCTGTGTTTAACCCATGCTGTGCTGGGAGGCGCAGCCACTCACGGCGCCTGGATGCTTTTCGTGACCCTGCAGCGGTACGCGGAGTTGCTGACGCCTCTGTATTCACTCATACTGCGCACGCCGGGAACAGACATCTAATTGAATCACCATGGCCAGTTTCAGCTGGTTTTCTGCTCACATTTAGATCTGTGATGCAGCTTTTAAAGGAATAACATATTTTCTTCTATGGACCTGTGCGCAAACTGGGGGCCGCACAACATTTTCGAAGGGGAGCGCCGAACGCTTAGAGAGGCCCTGCACTCTTCCCCACAGCATTTAAACTGAGAAGAGCGCGGGACCTCTGGAACGGTCTCTCACCGTCGCTCTGGTTTCTCCTCCTGCATCTTCTGATAGCGACGACGCATCACCATGACAACGTGACGTCACATGTCGCCGCAGAGATGAGGTAAGAAGGCAGAGGGGGTCGCGTAGTTTAAAAGTTTGCACACCCCTGATAGACTATAGAAATGTGTGCCCATATTTCTCTTATAGTAAGCTGCAGAATACACTCACTGCGAGGACAAAAAACTACTGATCCAATGTATAAATAAGCTTTAATTATACACACGTGCACAGGGCCACCGACCGAGTGGGGGGTAGGGGGAGTCAACGGCTGAGCCACCTGTGCTGAAGCAGTGATATCCATAAGGGCTGGAGTTGGCCGCCCTTGCTGTAGAGGAACCTCAGCCTGATCACCACCAGAGCAGGTACATTCTGTTCTGATACCCGATCCCTCATTTGGCAAGCTAAGAGAACCTATTGAATTCCCGCCTTCCCCAACCTCCCTCCCCCCTCCGAAAACCCGAGTCACGTCACATTACACAGTAACGTTGAGCAGACCCAACAAAGAAAGATGGATTTGTTATTGATCGGATACCTAACACGCTGCCTGGTCCTTCCATCCTATGTGGCTAAAGTGACGGCATATATACGAGGAACCGCTAAATACGGGCACACGCCTTATTATTCATGCATTTTGGGATTCTGACACGCTCACCCTACACCCTGAAAGTGATCATCCTCCACTGTATGATGAAGCTATGAAAATCAGGAGTAGCCAACTCCAGTCCTCAAGGGCCACCAACACGCCACGTTTTCAGGATATCCCTGCTTCAGCACACATGGCTCAGTCAAAGACTGAGCCACTGATTGAGCCACCTGTGCTGAAGCAAGGATATTAGTAAACCCTGATCTGTTGGTGGCCCTCGAGGACTGGAGTTGGCCAGTTAATGTCTGAGCCACTGATTGAGATACCTGTGCTAAATCTGGACCTGGTCTGCTGATGGCCTTTGAGGACTGGAGTCTGCCACCCCTGGTCTAAGTACTTCAATTCCCCTCTCCCATCAACCCCCACAGCCATCCAAAAAAAGGGGTATTCCTTCTGGAGATATTAAGATGTTACAGGACAGCACCATCTTTGCCATAATGTCTCAGCTCCCACTGATCTCCAAACCACAGAACCGATAGTGGAAGATTCTGCTTTGGTATTTGCATAGTTCTAATCAGCATTGTTGGATACTTTGAGCATGTACCGTGGAATGCAGATGTAACGCCCCAGTGAAATGAAACCAAAACAGGCAAAGTGGAGCAGCCAGACTACCCAGGAATTATTTTGTGTTAGCTATTTCTTAGCATCCAAAAAAAAATTTAAAAAATGGGGGCCATCTTTAAAAATAGCGCAATTTATAGCAGATCACTTTATGTTTTAAAAACAGAGTGCACGAAACAGGTGCATTAAACTGCTTCAGTCGTGTAATTCTGCAGTGGGCAAGAATGCAATGATTGTGGCTCACGTACATTTAAGGTGGCATCTTCCGGACAAAATCATGCAAAAACAGAAATCAAACCCATCCAAGACAATTTATAGAGCCCTGTCGGGAGCAGGACCAGAGTTAAAAAAGATTCAACTAGAGGAGGTAGAGCGAGCGCTAAAATGGACTAACCCACTGTACTACGAGAAGGGGAACAAGGCAGACAAGAAGGGGAACAAGGCAGACAAGAAGGGGAACAAGGCAGACAAGAAGGGGAACAAGTCAGACAAGAAGGGGAACAAGGCAGACAGGCGAACAAACTAAGGGGAGCAAAAGCCAGAACGCCAATCCTTACCATTAGATGCAAAAATGGCCTGACCACCTACAACGACCAGGAGAAAGCCAGAGAGGTCTCCAAGTTCTACCCGGACCTGTACGACCTGAACTCGTTGGAGGGGCTCCCTCACCCATCAAACACTGAAGCCATCGCGAGATATCTGGGCTCTTGTAACCTTCCACCACTAACAGAAACAGAAAAAAGTCATCTAAAAACGGTAAGATCGCACAACTGGAACTGGTAAATGTGATTAAAAACCTCAAGTTAAATAAATCCCCAGGACCTGACGGCCTACCGAATATATATTATAAAAAAATCCTCACAAACCTATCACCATGTCTACTTGAAATGTTCAATTCATTTATAGAAGGGAGAGCGATCCCACGGGCCCGACCACTGGCAACCTAGCAATCATTCACAAATCGGGTCGAGACCACCTCCAACGTGGGAGCTACCGACCCATATCCTTACTGAACTCGGGCATTAAAATATATCGCCAGATATTGCCCAATAGGCTAAACCCAATCCTACCAAGGCTTATCAACATAGATCAGGTGGACTTTATCTCCGGCAGGCAGGCAGGCCTCAGATAATACCAGAAAAATAATTCGACATTATAGAACATGTACACTCCACCAAAACAAGGGCGATTCTACGAAGTCTTGACGCGGAGAAGGCCTTTGATAGGATCAATTGGTTATTTCTAGACAAAACTTTACAGTCTTTTGGCTTCTCGGCCCCTTTCTGGAAGGGGACAGAGCTCTCTATCACTCCCCCAGAGCCTTGGTTAAACTACCAGGCAATAGCTTTGAAACTATAAGCATCAAGAATGTCACGAGACAAGGATGTCCGTTGTCCCCCCTCCTTTTTGCATCTCAATAGAGCCTCTAGCGGCAACAATAAGATCTCACCCAGATATCCAGGGAATAGACATCAGAAACAGAGAGTATACGATCTCGCTATTCGCGGATGATGTCATTTTGACACTGGCCAACCCTCTGAGCTCACTACCAAACCTGATGAAATCTTTAGGCAAATTCGGCAGGCTGTCAGGGAACAAGATAAACAAAGATAAGTTGGAGGTCCTGAACCTATCCCTCCCGGACACAGAAGCTAAGCGTTTACAATTTTTTTTTTAATTTAGGTGGTCAATATAACATCTCAAATATCTAGGAGTCAACATCTCCAAAAACGTACAACACTTTATGTAGGAGCAACTACCTCTCTCAATTCGACAACATTAAGAAGGACTTACTGGGCTGGAGCAACCACCAGATATATTGGTTCGGACGAATAGCATCAGTAAAAATGAATATACTCCCTAGACTACAATGCTACTTCCAGGCTCTCCCAATTCATGTCCCAAGAGAGGAATTAAGAAATCTACAGAATAAAATATTCACGTTTAGCTGACAGGGGAAGAGGCCCAGGATAGCTAGATCTGTCCTACTATCTTCCGGATCAAGAGGAGGTCTGGGTGTCCCGGACATAAACAGATACTATTAGGCGGCCCAATTATGCCAAATAATGGTATGGAAAGCTGACCCGGCAAAGTTTTGCTGGGTGGAAATGGAGTCAAACCACTCAAAGAACAGCCCACTGCCCGACTTGCACAGGCTGCCAGGAGAAAAAAAACCAAGGCCAAAGAAGCCCAGAATTAGGCCCAAAGTAATTCACCATGAGCATATGGGCTAAGGGTAAGGGAACATTTTTAACTCACAGCAAATGTTTCCCAGCGTACACCCCTCTTTAATAATCCAGACTTCCCACCAGGCGTGGGATCGGGCCACTTCGATCAGTTAAAAGAGAAAAACATTAGAATGATTGGGGAATTCTTTCACAAAGGGAAAATTCTAAGCATACAAGAGCTCAGGCTGAAATACCAGGCCCCAGACCGACCTCTTTTCCAATACATGCAGATAAGGCTCTTCCTACTATCTACCCTGAAAGGAGCCGGGGTTGCCGGCACTCTCCAAATTCAAATCTCTCTGCAAAGACGCAGGATATAAGAAGGTTTTAATAACAAAGATCAACGCAGGGATCGAAGATACAGGGAATACCCCAAACCATAGATATATGATTAAATGGGCAAATGATTTAAGGGATCAAAATTGACAGAGGACTGGGAGGACATATGGGACAAAACCTCCATCTGCACGGTCACAAAAGAAAATATATACAAAATAATCTACCAATGGTACCTCCCACCATCGAGACGGAAGCAGATCTTCCCAGAAACCTCTGATCAATGCTGGAGGGCTGGCGGACAGGTCGGCGATATGGTTCACATATGGTGGAGCTCTCCGGCAATCCAAATATACTGGTGGATGATACAAGAAATTATCCGAGAAACAACTGGTCTAGCAATCCCACCTGATCCCCTGGTATACGTACTAGCCAAACCGATCGAGGAAGTTCACTTCCCGACCCAACGCCTGATCTCACATATTCTGACTGCTGCCAGGTGCGCAGTAGCGGCAGCCTGGAAGAACCAGCCACCGCCCACCAGATCAATGGTGACAAATAGAATTGGGGAAGTGATGCAGATGGAAAGACTCCCGGCCTCTCTCAGGCATTCAACCGCCAAATTCTACAAGACCTGGGAGCCATGGCTGGGAACTGAAACTTACACTTAAAAAGACTTAGGTTTAAACTCAAATGCAAACTTGAATATAGGTAAATTCAGATAGGCTGTAGACTAGAGAGGCAACAGAGGCCTAGGAATCAGGAGAAGTCAGGACCGGATCGGAATGTCGAGAGAGGAGACAAGAGAACTAGGCAAGCCACGAACCAGGAAAGAGTCAATCAACCAACCATCAACAAAGAATAAATGATGATCGAAGGTACCCCCCGCCCCTTGTCTGCATCTATATGTATGTGTATTTTAATTTTCTATGTATAAGATTGGCTGAATATTCTGGACGGTGCCCTTAAACAAGGTGCTGTAAACATAAATGACGAAAATTCAATAAAAATTATTTGTACAAAAAAAAAAAAAAATAGTTGGCATCTTCCACCATCGTTCTTTTTCTTTGCCGTTGCCCCACTATATTTGCGTGCCCTCGGACCCCAAGAGGAGAGCCAGGCACTGCGGTGTGGCACAGATATGGTTAATATACTTGTTGTGGAAACTGCCCTTAGCAGCTAACCTGCCTGTTAAACCGGATTACAAGTAATTGCCACATTCCTCAGCAGCACGATACGTTGTGTGCTGCAAAGCGCAGAAAATACTGTCCGCTCGAAGCTTTCCCGTGCAACATTAGATTATTCTGCCGCTGCGTGTACACACGAAGCTCAAAGCAGCCAGCACTGCGCTGGTTTCTCGGGGTTAACATTTTTATATATAACAACCAACACGGTGCCTCCTTATTTTCAAAGCGCTGCTCTGTCGGGGGGCAGATCTTGGGCGGCCATTGTCTGTACGCAGCTCGGGAAATGAAAGTCTAAACTAAAACACACGGATTAGCAGCTGGCATCAGATCAAGAACATTAGGACTGTTTCTGCTCCCCTCGCACAGCCAGATACATAGTCTGGGGTTGTGTTATGTTATGCAATGACTCAAAGCCACTTCATAGCAAGCACGCATGCAGCTAAATCCCCAAGCTCAGACGCAAGACACTTTGTGCCTTCAGCGAGTCAGGTTGACCCCCACGCCGCGTGTCCCTGTTTAACCCCGTCAGTGCCAACAGTACCAATTCTCCCCTGATGGAATCTGTGTAGTAACAGAGGAGGGAGAGGGAGTAGGGGGTGTGACACCTTTTATGGGACCAACAAGTAGTTGATACGTTACAAGCTTTCCAACCTCTCAGGGTCCTTCATCAGGTCCTACCCCGACCCCGAGAGGCTGGAAATTATGTAACGTATCTCCCTCTCCCTCTCTCTCTGTTACTACATGGAAGAAAGGACAAACACAGCCCCACACTCTCTGATTTCCCTGATGGAGTCAATGTATCGAGCTCTGAATTTGGGCATTTTTATGTTTAAGAAAAATAGTCTGCAAATCTAGGGCAAAAAAACAGCTTTACATAAAAATGTAAAAAAAAAATGACTTTAAATTGTTTGTTTTACACATTGTTATATTGCAATTTACAGACACTTTGAGTTAACACCGAATATGCATAAAAACAAATTCAGCCACAGAACTCGGTACCATTTAAAGTCTAATTTCATTACTTTGTTTAGTAACTTTTTTTACTCAAAAAGTACAAATCTTGATTCCCATCAAATATGCAATAGCTGCCGATTTCTTTCAGGGGGCATTAAAGCAGCAAAACGTGAAAAATAATATCTTTTTTTTATTAAATAAACCATTTTTTGCAATGTTCTGATCTTTCTTTGGTTGCTACAACAACTATTTAGAAAGTCATATCCACTTCCTCTTCTGAAACAGGCTCTGACACATCTTTTTGAGATCTACCCTTTGGCAACACAGTATCACAAAACCAGAACTGTCTATTACTCTGAAAGCTATCACAACAAATTTGTTACACTTAGTAATCTAATGTTGCATATCTTCTGCAACATTTCACAGGCTGCAGCACAAAGTTAGAAGGCGGCCATTTCGTTAGGCACACAATCAGCATTATTACAGATTTATAACAGGAGCGCCAAACGATTGCCAGCTTAGGTAAGAATGCAGAATTATACATTGTCACAGGCTTTACACATACCAATAAGAAGGGGAAAAGAAGGGGAAAAAAAGGGGTAATGTGGTATTTCTGCTTTAAAAGATCAGGATGCTGCAATGATTACACCTTTTTAACTTGGGAGATTCTAGCATTTTGCTGAATGGACAGGACTCACTGTGGGTCTTTCCCCTCAAACAGAGGTAAAAGGAAGGCTTCACAGTGTAGTGTAGGACCTGCATTAATTTTGGTTATGCCTTGACGTTGGTATGCAGGCTTATAACGCTTTGGCCAAAGGGTTTAACTAAATAACCAAGAAAATATTATTATTTAAGAATTTAACTTTATACTTATCACCATATATGTTTTGTCAATTGAATGTAGCATTGGGGTCCCCTGTCTTTTGTTGTATGACGATTCCAATGTGGCAGTAATATGGGCTGTGTTATGCGGCACGGGTTAGAACACTTACAATAACAACACAGCCCAGGCCCCCTACCCAGGGCCGCTGACAGAGGGGGGGAGGGGGCAGGCAGGACTCCTGTCCCGGGCCCTGTGAGTAACGGGCCTTGGGACCCCTGCCCAGGGCTGCTGACATGGGGTGGGTGGGGGCAGGCAGGAATCCTGTCCCAGGCCCGGGACCCCTGCCAGCAATCCTGACATCCACAGAGGGGGCCTCCTGGGAGGTGTTGCAGAGGGGGCCTGCTGGAGGTTGTCTTGGAGGTGCCTGTCTGAGGCAGCATGCTGTAAGCCGAGGCTCCCCCTGACAGGCACTGTGTGGTCACCCTAAAGCAGGAAGCAGTGCAGGCCCCCTCCACAGGCCTCTAACAGCCCACCTTAATCCTCCTGGTCAGCAGGAAGTGGGTGCACTGGGGTTCCTCTTCCCCATCTCTCTTCTCCCCTTCCCCCTTTTGTCTCTCCCATCACCTCTCTTCCCCCCTCTTTCTCTCTCTTCCCAACCTCCCTCATCTCCCTCCTCTTCCCCCCTCCATATCGCTCTCCCCTTCACTCTCCTCCCCCCATCTCTCACCCCTCTTCCCCCCATATCTCTCTCTACCCCTCCCATATCTCTCTCTCCCCATCTCTCTCTCTCCCCTCCACTTCCCCCCATATCTCTCTCCCCTTCCTCCCCATATCTCTCTCCCCCCTCTTTCCCCCCATATCTCTCTACCCTTCCTCCCCATATCTCTCTCCCCTCTATCTCTCTCCTCCCATCTCTCTCCTCTCCCCCACCCATCTCTCTCCTCTCCCCCCCATCTCTTTCCTCTCCCCCCCATCTCTCTCTCCCCATCTCTATCCCCTCTTCCCCCCCCATATCTCTCTCCCCCCCATCTCTCTCTCCCCTCTTCCCCCCCCCCCCATCTCTCTCTCTCTCCACATCTCTCTCCTCTCCCCCCCCATCAATCTCTCCCGTCTCCCCCCCATTTCTCTCTCCCCTCTTCCCCCCCATCTCTCTCCCCTCTTCCCCCCCCATCTCTCTCTCTCCCCATCTCTCTCCTCTTTCCCCCCCCCATATCTCTCCCCCCCCCCATATCTCTCCCCCCCCCCATATCTCTCCCCCCCCCATATCTCTCCCCCCCGGTCCATAACGACCCCCTTCAGGCCCGTATCTCATTCTCCCCCCCTCCTTTATTTAGTCCTGGGCTCCTAGACTTCTGTTGCAAACCCAGACCCGGCCCAGCAAGACTACATGCCACGCCAACGCTGGAGGATTGCCACGTACATGCCACGCCAACGCACCACTGTATCTGCTGGAGGATTTAAAGGAAAATTAAAAGGAATTTTTGGGATGGGGCTTAAAGCTGCCATGACGGGGTACAGCCGTCTTTTAATGAAGTGCTATGTCGGCACCAAAAATCCCTTTGAGGTTCTGCTTTTCGCTTCTGCGTTCACAAGGAGACGAGCCTGGTTCCCCCATGTCCAGATTATGTTACCAAAAGGTTCTCAGTAATAAAAGTGTCAGACACCCCAAACCGTGCTTCAATAAGCAAAACACAGAGAGCGAGAGAGAGAGCGAGAGAGCGACAGCGAGAGAGCGCGAGAGAGAGAGAGCGAGAGAGAGAGAGAGAGAGCGAGAGAGCGAGAGAGAGCGAGAGAGAGCGAGAGAGAGCGAGAGAGAGAGAGCGAGAGAGAGCGAGACAGAGAGAGCGAGAGAGAGCGAGACAGAGAGAGCGAGACAGAGAGAGAGACAGAGAGAGAGACAGAGAGAGAGAGTGACAGAGAGAGAGTGACAGAGAGAGAGAGAGAGAGACAGAGAGAGACAGAGACAGAGAGACAGACAGAGAGAGACAGAGAGAGACACAGAGAGAGACAAAGAGAGAGAGAGAGAGGCAGAGAGAGAGAGACAGAGAGAGAGACAGAGAGACAGAGAGAGAGACAGAGAGAGAGACAGAGAGAGAGAGAGACAGAGAGAGAGAGAGAGACAGAGAGAGACAGAGAGAGAGAGAGAGACAGAGAGACAGACAGAGAGAGAGAGACAGAGAGAGAGACGTGGAAACAGCAGCAGTACAGGGGTGGGCAACTCCAGTCCTGATATCCTGAAAACCTGACCTGCTGGTGGTCCTTGAGGACTGGAGTTGGCCACCTCTGGTGTAGTACCACGTACCAATACAAATTAAAGTGGCAATAACGTGAAAGCGCTTAGCCTTGTAACACATCCCCCCCCCCCCCCCCAATAGTCTAATGGTTGCGGCAGAATTTTAAATCTATCCAATAACTCTGCCGAGGTTGGCCACAGTTTTTAGAGTGCAAGCTCCTTGGGCCGTGGAAATCCCTCCCATTCTCAGTGTGTCGTCACATATATGCAAGTCTTTTATCCTACAAGGTTACTGCCCTAACTCCCACATACTGCACCGCGGACTATAGAAATAAAGCATGAACAATAATAGAGGCGATTCCATACGTGCCGAGAACCGGCTGCATCGTTAACCTGGATTTTTGAAGAATTAAAAAAAAAAAGATTTTTAATCTGTAACATGATAACCAGTCACTGAACAACAGGAGCGCCACAGCCGTGGGACAGTTGTTCTCTGGACACCCCCCTCCCCCCCATGATTTAGAAAATCTAATTGCAAGCAGCGCAGAGTCCGGCTTTAATAAAGGCTGCTCGATACGTAATCCTCAGTGTCTCCAGAGAGGAAATAAATGACATTTCAGCGTTGGCTTTTTTTTTTTTGTGAAGTATGAATTTCCCATGATACCGCGTAGGGTTTCCACGTCTGACACGTCGGTATTCCTTTCACTATCCAGATTATTTATTACCCCACGGATGAATGCGGCTTTTAATTTCACAAAAAGAAAGACTTTTACCCTAACAGGACCACACAGAACGCATTGTTTGCCGCGCTCCGAGATCCCCATAAATCCTCGTTGCTGGTCGGAGGCGCCTGAAAATTACTGAAAAGCCGCACAATTCCCCCCAAAAAAAGGAAGGAAAAAAAAGGGGGGGGGGGCGCTGTGTCTCCAACTCTTTTCATTAGCGCCATGGAGCCCATTAACGGTTTATTAATTAATGTATCGGAGGGTAACTGGCACGGAAAATGTTAATAAGTAGCGACTGCTACGTGTTTCTCCGGAAGTCAGGTATAGAAGAGCGCAGACCCGGCGGAAATTATTTTGGCCGCAAAAAATTATAAATAGATGGGGGGGAAAATAAATAATAAAAGATGGCGGCACGAGATGAAGAAACGGATAAAATTATCATTTCTCCCTTGTTCTTCGTATGACAACTCCACAAAGTGGCGCAAAGTACGTCACGATGCATTGCAAGCCCCGGGCACAGAAAGGGTTAAGCTCGGGTGCTCCGGACACAGGAACGGTGCAGTGTCTCGGTGCCCCCGGAAATTGCTGATCATGTGACCGGGACATCACTTGGATGGAAGACGAAGAGACCTCGCTCTCCCTCCATTTAAGTCACGTTCAGCGCTCGCTCCACAAGAAGAGTATGTACCTCCTGCCTGAAAGCCGATTGACCTTAGAGACTGAGACGGACCCCATGTATACCTCACCCCATGTATACCTCACCCCATGTATACCTCACCCCATAATAATATTTACAATAAATAAACACAAAGTTCTGGATGTAGAAAGGGCGCTGCTTTTATTAAAATACGATAGGTGCAATACACTGCACATATTCTGGTCATGCCCCAAAATCCAACAAACATGGACGGAAGTGTTCACCCTAATACACAAGATACTAGAAATCTCTGTCCCACACGACCCAGTATATATATTACTAGGAAAACCAATGGTTAATATCTCCAAAAAAAAAAGCGAGAGTAATATCCCAAATTTTAAACGCTACACGGTGTACAATTGCCAAAAATTGGAAACAACCGGCCCCCCCATCCTTAAATCAAATAAACAACAAAATTTGGCATATAGTCTATAAGGAAAAACTCTCAGCCTATCTGAACGGCTCTCCCTCGCAATTCTCTGAGATTTGGGCTCCTTGGAGGTGTACCATGCAGGTATATCCCCATATATAGACTAGAATACTTTGAACAGAGTGATACATGTGGTACTTAAATTGTTGAATACAGTGCGATATTGGTACAAATGCTACCCCTCCCTCCCCTCCCCGATCTCCCTCTTCTCTATTGTTCCACAACCAGTTTATTTGTATTACTGTATCCCCCCTTTCTTTTGTGTAGTATGTTGTGTTTACCTCATTTTGTATGTACGAAAATGCTCAATAAAAAATTTAAGTAATAAAAAAAAAAAATACGATAGGTGCTAACCCTGCCAGGGTGCTCAGCCACAGGGTGAAGGCCAATGGTACTCTAACCATGGCCCAAAACACCCAACAAGCCGGGCCATTCGCCACTCACACTCACCATAGGGCTTTACCGAACCATAGAGCCCCGTCTGGCAAGGCGCAAACAATATTAAAGCAGCAGTCCCACCAATCTCACTCAGACGTGATACTACCAAATGAACATACAGTATAGAGTTGGGGGTCCCACTGCTGCAGCAGCTAATAAGTGTTACAGTTAGCAATTTCCCGAATTGTATCACAAAATATTCACCGTCCTTCCATTCATGCCGACAATTTTTCCTCCGGGACATTGCAAAGATACGCCCTCATTCTCTCCTGCCTTGACTATTGTAACCATCTTCCTTACAATCTATCCTAAATGCTGCTGTACAATCATTTCACTCCCTCCTAAATGTGTCTTCTACTCTCCTGCTGAAATGCTTCTGGCTTCCCATTAAATCCTATAACACCTACAATATCATCCTTCTCTCTTTCACGGCTATGCACGGCTATGCACGGCTATGCACGGCTCTGCCCCTCCATATAGCTCAGCCTTATTTTCTCACTACAGTATAAATCTCGTGTTCTGCTCAAAGATGTCTTCTGTATACCCCCTTTTGTATCTAAAGCCCTAAAACCTCTCACTTACTGCCCCACACCCCTGCAATGCCCTTTCCCTCGATAGCCACCAAACACCCTCTCCACCTTCAAGACCGTCTCAAAATTCACCCTTTTAATGTAGCCGATCAGTAGTTCCAAAGTACTCACACCTTGCTTACACACATAATAATAATAATAACAATAATAACAATAATAACAATAATAACAATAATAATAATAACAATAATAATAACAATAATAACAATAATAATAACAATAGCATGTTCTTGTATAGCGCTGCTAGTTTTACACAGCGCGTTACAGAGACATTTTGCAGGCACAGGTCCCTGCCCCGTGGAGCTTACAATCTATGTTTTTAGTGCCTGAGGCACAGGGAGATAAAGTGACTTGCCCAAGGTCATAAGGAGCCGACACCGGGAATTGAACCAAGTTCCCCTGCTTCACACTCATTGCCAGTCAGTGGCGTTACTCACTGAGCCGCTCCCTCATTATATAACGTGCTCCTACTATCCTCTGTAACTTCTCCCTGCTACTTAGATAGTAAGCTCTGCGGGCAAGGACTCCTTTTCCTTGTTTTAACTTTTATGTTTGAAGCGCTTATTCCCATTCACTTATTATAACTAGTTCGACTGCACAGTGTGTTCAGATAAAACGGAGCCTTTTCTTTTTTCCGTCATATCTTGCAGTAAAATCACTCAATTTTTATGAAAATTTGAGCAATTATAGGTCTGTCCCAGGAGATTATTACATTTAAGAATTATTTGATAATCTAAGAAATATTCCTTGGAATTGGTGACGGCGTGATGACCTCATCATGTGCACAGTTACAAAACGGTGTTTAGCGCGGAAGATAAGCGCGTTATATAGCGCTGGAGACAGAGACAGAATGATGTTCCCAAACGCTTCCGTAAAATGTTTCCTGACGAAGGACGGTCGCTAGGACTGAAAAAAAAAACGAATTCATAGCGTTCAGGAGTGGGAGCAGCGCGTTATCGATGATGCAATCAGACCGTGGCGTTCTCGTCCTGTGGCGCGCGTTTCAGCAGGAGAACAGGCACTTTGAACTCAAACTTTATAGTAATCTTAGTGTTTCAGATTACATTACAACAGTTTAATATATTTACAAGCTACAGTACGAAGAAGCTCTTGTTTAATGAACACAGCTCTGCAGTGTATCTGGGACTTGTTGATATAATAAAGTGACATCAATTTAGTTAACATCAGCTCATTGTCTACATTGTGTGTCTTATACAGTGTTAATCTACATCACAGATCTTCAACTGTGCACATTTTCATGGGGATTGAGCGAGAAATATAGAAGATATGATGGAAAAACCAAAGGGGTCCCCTTTTCTCCTGAACACGGTGTATATCCATCACATCTCCCATATCCCCATTCACTACTACAGGTGCACACATATTGGAGATGGAATGCTGCTCCGATTTGTAGCGCTGCAGTCTGCTTGGCAAAATCCAACAAGCACAGAGAGACCATGATATATTCATGAGCCAACGTATCGGGTCATTCAATATAGTCCGATGATGACCCCCGACGGCCACCATATTGAATTACCGCCCAAGTCTATGGAGGCAAAACGAGAGAAAGTAATTTGCCTGAGAATTCCCATTCTCCTGTGCCCTTTGGAATGCTCGCTCCCTCTCTAACAAGTTCCTCTCTGTGCATGACTTCTTTCTCTCTCACTCCCTGCTTCTCTTTGCTATAACTGAGACCTGGCTCACTCAGTCTGACTCTGCTCTGGAAGCTGCCCTCTCCTACGGTGGCCTTTCCTTCTCCCACACTCCGCGCCCTGATGGCAGGGGTGGAGGCGTGGGGCTCCTGCTCTCCTCTCTCTGCCGTTACCGAACCCTTCCTATTTCTCCATCTCTTGTTTTTCCCTCCTTTGAGGCTCACACTGTCCTGATCTTCTCTCCTCTCCCTATCCTCGTGGCGGTCATCTATCGCCCACCTACCTCTACTCATCCCCCCTCTGCCTTTCTCTCTCACTTTGAATCCTGTCTCTCTTTCTTTCTCTCCTCAGACTCCCCTGTTCTTCTCCTTGGGGACTTCAACTGCCACATTGATGACCCCTTTCTCCCTTGGGCTTCCCGCTTTCTTTCTCTAACCTCTTCTTTTGGCCTTCAACAGTGGACTGCAGCCAGCACCCACAAGGATGGCCACTACCTAGACCTGGTTTTCACTAAACACTTTTCTCTCTCTGATGTCTCCATTTCCCCCCTTCCTCTCTCTGACCATCACCTCATCCTCTCTATCTCGCTTCTCCCCTTCCTCTCTCTGACCATCACCTCATCTTATTCTCTCTATCTCGCTTCTCCCCTTCTCCATCCCAACCCAGCCAATGCCGGTCACAAGCCCGGATGAAAAGTGGGGAGTGTTGGTTCCCGTGGCGACAGAACTGGAAAATAGCCAAGAACCCAATGGCAGGACAACAATTATGAAGTGTAGTAATACTAGAGGACGTATTGAACATCCTGCCGCTGGCCTCTACAACGCATTTCTCCCTACTTTGTAGAAGTTGAAGCTATGCCGTTTACGGAGAATACCTACCTTCTCCATCACCATCTACCCCTCGCTTCTGCACTCTATTAACTTGCCATTTTTTGTTTCCACTTTACGCTCCTCCCTCTCTTCTCTCAGCCCTGCTCCAGACCCTGACAACCTGATCAAGAACTACAACTTTGCCCTATCCTTCTCTCTGCTGTTCTCGCCCTTCTAACCCCAGACCCTGGCTAAATTCCCACACGCATGCTGCGTTCCTGCACTCGTTCCTCTGAACGCCTCTGGAGGAAAGCTCACACTCTCGCAGACTTCCTTCGCTACAAATTTATGCTATCCTGTTTCAACTCTGCCCTCTCTCAGGCTAAACAAACCTACTTTTGTTCACTAATCAACACTCACAAGTCTAACCCATGCCGACTCTTCTCTGTCTTTGACTCCCTACTCAGGCCACCCTCAGCTGCCACTTCCTACTCCAACTCACCTCAGGACTTTGCTGACTATTTCAAGGAACAGGTGGAATCCATACGTCAGGAAATCCCCTCTGTTTCCACCTCCCATCCTACACCTCTTTCTAACTCTCCTCCTGCCTTCCTTGACTCTTTTCCCGCTGTCACAGAGGAGGATGTGGCACTGCTGTTCTCTTCCATTCCCTCCCATCTCCTAAAACCTCTTGTTCCTACTATGATCTCTACGCTCACACACATTTTGAACTCCTCCCTCTCCTCCCTGTACCTTTCCCTCCTCCTTCAAACATGCAACAGTCACACCATTACTCAAAAACAGCAAGCTTGACCCTACCTGTCTTTCTAACTATCGGCCTGTCTCCCTCCTGCCTTTTGCCTCTAAAAACTCCTTGAACGTCTTGTATTCTCTCATTTGCTCCATTTTCTCAACACCTATTCTCTCCTAGACCCTCTACAATATGGCTTCCGCACTGCTCACTCCACTGAAACAGCCCTCACTAAAATAACTAATGACCTCCATGCTGCCAAAGACAGAGGTCATTACACTCTGCTCATATTACTCGACCTCTCTGCAGCATTTGACACTGTGGACCACCCTCTTCTCCTTCACATTCTCCATACTCTTGGTATTCGGAACAAAGCTCTATCCTGGATCTCCTATTACCTCTCCCATCGTACTTTCAGTGTCTCTTCTGCCAACACCTCCTCCTCCTCTATTGACCTCTCTGTGGGGGTACCCCAGGGCTCTGTCCTGGGACCTCTCCTCTTTTCTCTGTACACACTCTCTCTAGGTGACCTAATCACATCTCTTGGTTTCAAATATCACCTCTATGCTGACGACACACACATTTACTTTTCGACACCTGTCCTTACACCTGCTGTACAGACCAAAGTTTCTGAATGTCTCTCTGCTATATCATCCCGGAGGGCCCTCCGCCGACTTAAACTTAACATGGCAAAACAGAGCTACTCATACTTCCTCCCAAACCTGGCCCTACTACCTCCTTCCACATTACTGTTGGAAGTACCATCATTCACCCAGTAGCCCAAGCACGCTGCCTAGGGGTCACGCTCGACTCCTCTCTCACATTCTCCACTCACATTCAAAACGTATCTAAAACTTGTCGCTTTTTCCTCCGCAAAATCACAAAGATACGCCCTTTCCTCTGTTGCTCGACTGCTAAAACACTGACTCAGGCCCTCATTCTCTCCTGTCTCAATTACTGTAACCTCCTGCTGTCCGGCCTTCCTGCCTCTCACCTGTCTCCCCTACAATTACACTTATTCCCATGATCTGTAAATTGTGATTTATATGATTGTCACGTGTATTACTGCTGTGAAGCGCCATGTACACTAATGGCGCAATATAAATAAAGACATACATACATACATGCAGATATCAGCTGAACCCAATCTTGCGAATATTGCAAAAGTATTCTAGTTCAGGGATGCTTAACTCCAGCCCCTCCCCCCAACCAGGTCTTCAGGGTATCCCTGCTTCAACACAGGTTGCGCAATCAGTCCCTGCTTCAGCAAAAGGTGGCTCAATCCACCTGTGCTGGAGCTGGAATATCCTGAAAACCAGACCTGTTGGGGGAGGAACAGGGGGGACGGGGGCTTGAACACCCCTGCTCTAGAGCCTGAACACTACAAGATCACCAACAGACGCCTTCCTTCCCATGACTGTAACCCAACCTCTGAGGTGACTCATCTGATTAGGAGAAAACCTCCACCGATTAGAAAACGATAATGCAAATTTTGAATAAAAAAGGAAGAAAGAGGTTTAAAAACGTTCAGTGTGAAAGAGGAGAAATATGTTCAACAAATCAATGCACCCTCTCACAGAGTTACGTTTCAAAGCCGCTGGGTTGGTAATAATCTCGAATTTGGTCAAATCTGCCAAAATTCGGTTGCAGCCCAGTTTTAATCCCGCGGTAAGCGCCTTTACTATCAAATACATCTTGTTATGAGCTGAAAAATGTCTTGGCTCACGGGGGCGCCTGCTTAACGTGCCATCCACTCTCCTAATTAAACGTGTGCGAGGGTCTTTAAACATGCTACACAAAATATTGGCAGAAGGTCACACTGCTCAAAGATGTGGCCAATTTCAACAGGAGTTATAGGGAACAGTTATAAAAAGCAATCAGATGAGTAACAGGGAGCGGGTTTATGGGGCAAGAGGAGGAGTTATAAGGAGGGGTTATATGGGGCAATAGGAGTTATAGGGAGTGGTTATATGGGGGCAAATGAAGGAGTTATAGGGAGCGGATGTATGGGGCAATAGGAGTTATAAGAGCGGTTGTATGGCGCAATAGAAGGGATTATAGGGACCAGTTATATGGGGCAATAGGAGGAGTTATATGGAGTAATTGTAGGTGTTAGGAATGGGGTTATAACTTATATGGGGCATTAGGAATTAGGGCAAGTTTTGTAGGGGTATTAGGAGTTAGGGAGGGGTTATAGCTAGGGGCATTAGGAGTTATGGAAGGGTTACAGGGGCATTAGGAGGAGATATAGGGGTAATAGGAGGAATTAGGCAGGGGTTATAGGGGTAATAGGAGTTAGGGAGGGGTTACGAGGGTAATTGAAGGAGTTAGGGAGGGGTTACAGTGGTAATTGGAGGAGTAAAGCACCAGCTCTTTCAAACAAATGTTTCTTTTTGAGAGGGGGTGAAAGGAAATCATAGTATCCCACACACTTAAAAACAATCTGTCCCTATTTGTATCTCCCCCTCATCTATTTCCAGCAATTAACAAAAAATTAATTCAAAAGCAAACCTGTGCAATAAGCAGGAGCAGCAGCAGGAGCAGCACAGTGTGACCATTGAATAATGACTCCTCTCCCTGAGACTCTTGGACTTGTTTTGAAAGGTGTTGCTGTGGCAGTGAGAGGGTTAAGTGCAGAGCTTTCTCTAACACAGTGCAGATGTAAGCCTTTGCTCCTTTAACCCTTGCTCTGCTGGGGGAGCCCTTGCAATACAATGCAGCTTCCCCTGGCAGTCTGGGAGTTAAGAGGCCAGTTGTGTTCACTAATGCAGGAGTGGCCAACTACAGTCCTCAAGGGCCACCAACAGGTCAGGTTTTCAGGCTACCCCAGCTTCAGCACAGGTAGCTCAATTAGAGGCTCAGTAGAGGACTGCGCCTCTGATTGAGCCACCTGTGCTGAAGCAAGGACTGATTGAGCTTCCTCTGCTGAAGCTGGGATATCCTGAAAACCTGACCTGTTGGCGGGGGCTTGAGGACTGAAGTTGAGCCCCCCTACACTAATGCTTGTTTGAAACAGTGAAGTGTACAACCTTCCCAGTGAGGGAGAGACACAGAAACCGCCTCCAGCGAGAACACCTTCTCCACCTGTTACTGCAGAAACGGAGTCGCTGAATATTTAGCACTTAACCTCTTCCCTGCTGGTGGCATTTCAGCAATGCAATAGCAACCCTTTTGGGTGTAGAGCTGCATGGGGCATAACGGCTACTGGCCGAGGCATAGGGACAGTTCATGCAACGGGGCTCCGAAACATCACTCCGACAGGAAGACACTTAGAAAAACCGCTGCATGTCTCATTAGAAAAATACGGAGCTTTTAACAGGAGCGCCAGCCTGGCTCCGAGCCATCGTGTGACTGAGTCCAGTCCGGATTTTCCGGTACTGATGGCAGCAGGTTACAATACTCCTGTATCTCTTTGTATAATGGCGACATGGAAAATCCGAAGTGGACTCCAGTTTCACAATGACATGAAGGTATGAGGAACACACACACACACACACACACACACACACACACACACACACACACACACACACACACACACAGACACACACACACACACACACACACACACACACACACACACACACACACACACACACACACGAGAACTCTCAAAAGCTTGTCTTATAATATTAATTGTCAATCCAAATAAAAGAGGTATCCCCTAATACTGAAATACTCACTTACGCTGCTCTACAATATGTTAAAGGGTCAGAGGGCAAAGTGATGAAGAAAAAAAACACCACCGTAGCCATCTTTACAGAGACCTGCATAAAGTCTGTTAACCCCTTCACGACTATAAAAGCAACATCGCAAACAAAGGCAAAAGGTAACCCAAGTAGGGTATATTTCTCTTTGTTTTATTGTTTCAAATTCAATGTATTCACAGCAAACATGATTACCCCAGAACCGCAGACACAATTTGGACAATTCATAGACTGGCAAACTGCCCCAGACCTGGTGACAGATATTATACAAGTGTCAATTCTCACCGCTGTTATGTCACTGCCGTCACTATGTAACATGAACAGTGCTTATAGGGAGGGGTTATATGGAGTAATAGGAGGAGTTATAGGGAGCGGTTATATGGGGCAATCTGAGGAGTGATGGGGCGCGGTTATATGGAGTAATAGGAGGAGTTATAGGGAGCGGTTATATGGGGTAATAGGAGTAATGGGGTGTGGGTTATATGGAGTAACAGGAGTTAAAGGGAGGGGTTATATGGAGTAATAGGAGGAGTTATAGGGAGCGGTTATATGGGGTAATAGGAGGAGTTATAGGGAGCGGTTATATGGGGCAATAGGAGGAGTTATAGGGAGAGGTTATATGGGGCAATAGGAGGAGTTATAGGGAGAGGTTATATGGGGCAATAGGAGGAGTTATAGGGAGAGGTTATATGGGGCAGTAGGAGGAGTTATAGGGAGAGGTTATATGGGGCAATAGGAGGAGTTATAGGGAGCGGTTATATGGGGCAATAGGAGGAGTTATAGGGAGCGGTTATATGGGGCAATAGGAGGAGTTATAGGGAGTGGTTATATGGGGCAATAGGAGGAGTTATAGGGAGCGGTTATATGGGGCAATAGGAGGAGTTATAGGGAGTGGTTATATGGGGCAATAGGAGGAGTTATAGGGAGTGGTTATATGGGGCAATAGGAGGAGTTATAGGGAGAGGTTATGTGGGGCAAAAGAAGGAGTTAGAGAGGAAACAATAACGACACAGAATAAATCAAATCTCAAATGATTGCAAAGTTCCAATCACACAGCGTCTCGTAGCAGATGCAGACCCCCGCTGAAATGAACGCCTTGTATTAAACGACAGAAAAGGTTTATTCCGACATCTTGGAATGGAAACTGGTTCTGCAGAAGCAAGCGGCTTTGTTCCCTCTCTGCAGCTAAATGCAGACAAGCTCACGTCTTTCAGCCGCGCACGCTGGCGTTCCCCCATGAGGTCCCCATTAAGGGCACACAGGACGCGTGATGGTGAGGAGGGGAACACCTCAGAAAGCCAAACCAGCTGTTTGGTTTAGAGCTGCCCCAGATGTGCACGTGAAATGAAGCCAGCTACTGTGCCACATTCCCACAGCAACACAGGGAGGTGAGCGCTATCTCCACTTAGCAAAGCTCCAGTCCACTGCCACGAGTGTCCCCACGGTAATAACACAACGGCCACGTACAACACCCTATATCTCTGAGTGTCCCGTATGGAAAAGCTGTTGATAAAAAAAAACCATACACCCTGTTGAATGAATAGGAGAAATGGCGCCTCCAACGATGGGAATCCTACAAGTGAGTATAATACCCACCATTAACCGCACTATAATGTATGTTTGATACTGTACAGTGCAGCGTATTGAGGGTTCGCAGGACAGACCTGCAGCGCTGGGTGTTCTAATAAAAAGTTTCGACTCGAAGCCGTTGAGCAATCGCACATCTTTCCGGTTCTGCGTTGGATCTGCAGCAATGATCTCAGCGTCTGGCACCTAGCAATAGTTTTTTTTTTAAACTAACAATTTAGTGACCATCTGTTGTTGTTTTTTAGTTTCAATGTCACGCTTCTTGTGTCTCTGACCTGATTTCTCGGCACAGGAAAAAACAGATCGTCAGAGAATGCACAAACAGCAAAACACACACACCTATGTCACCGTAATAGTGCTAATCAGGACGCTGTCGCCTGGACGCTCCCACTGATCGTGCTAGGATCAACGCTATCGCAGTTTAATGAATAAACCCCCCCACCCTCCCAAATATAAGTATTCTAGTAGTAAGATTGCCCTCCTTGCAAACACACACCGACCCTTTTATGTCAAGGAAAACCATTCCATTGACAGCAACAAACGGTTTGCTTTGTGACGACGCGGTTTGCTTTGTGACGACGCGGTTTGCTTTGTGACGACGCGGTTTGCTTTGTGCCGACGCGGTTTGCTTTGTGCAGACGCGGTTTACTTTGTGCAGACGCGGTTTGCTTTGTGAAAACGCGGTTTGCTTTGTGAAGTCGCGGTTTGCTTTGTGAAGACGCGGTTTGCTTTGTGCAGACGCGGTTTGCTTTGTGCAGACGCGGTTTGCTTTGTGAAAACGCGGTTTGCTTTGTGCAGACGCGGTTTGCTTCGTGCAGACGCGGTTTGCCTCGTGCAGACGCGGTTTGCTTCGTGCAGACGCGGTTTGCTTTGTGCAGACGCGGTTTGCTTTGTGCAGACCCGGTTTGCTTTGTGCAGTCGCGGTTTGCTTTGTGCAGACGCGGTTTGCTTTGTGCAGTCGCGGTTTGCTTAGTGCAGACGCGGTTTGCTTTGTGCAGACGTGGTTTGCTTTGTGCAGAATTGAACATAAATCTTTTGCCGAGGGGCGTGCATGTTTACCTGCCGTCTATATACTCATTTATACTGAAAATCTGTTATTAAAGCACATTTTGAATGTCTCGTGCCCTGACCTCCTGAGAAGAAGATTGCAACAGGAAAACTTACTTCTAGCTGTGCGAAGCATCTGCTAATAGGGAGAAATATATATATATACGTTCCACAATAATTACCGACGGCTCCTCTAATTCCCTGTAGCCCGTTACACACATCACCTGTTCAAAATAAAGGTTAAGCAACACTGGAAGTATGTACTACAATTATTTTACCTGTATATGTGCATCAACAGTTCGGGGCAAAAAGGAATGAAAACCTCAATAAAATGTGCGTTCTATTTCTGACGACTTCCTACATGACATCATTTGTCGTTATAAATGTTTTTTTCACCCATGTTAAATACCGGATTGATACAATTTAAATTAAAACAGAATGATGTATATTTTATATTTATAACTTGTGTTAGTAAATATGAATTATTAGTGTTATATTATTTATACTAGCCATACTGTGGAAATAATGCATTTTGTTACCAATACAATGAAACATACAGAACATAGCAATTTCACACTTTACAGAAATCTTACGGTTTATGCCAGGGGTGTGTAACTACAGTCCTAAAGTGCCACCAACAGGTCAGGTTTTCAGGATATCCCTGCTTCAGCACAGGTTATGCTACGTTCGACTGAGCCACTGATTGAGCCACCTGTGCTGAAGCAGGGATATCCTGAAAACCTGCCCTGTTGGTGGCCCTTGGAGTTGCCCAGCTCTGGTTTATGCCAGGTTGAACTTGGAGACGGACTTTTCCTTTTTATTTGTGGTCACAGGAATGTTCATTTTTTAATACGCAGCCCGTTTCTGTGCGGCAAAAAAAAACAAAACACATTTTTTTTTAAGCCAATGACGCAGATTGAGAAATTTCGTTTTGTTAGCACATCGCACACCAGCGCAATTTTTGTGCGCTAAATCACCAATTTGCGTACGAACACGCAGGCCCCGTAATGGCGAAACGGTAGCCGCAACGCAGCGTCTGTGTGCCCAGCTAGTCTTTTACTAACATGAGGTCGCAGAATGCGTTTAGGATATGGAAGCGCGTTGACACTTAGTACCATTATACGCAGCAACACGTGCTTTTCCCTGGCTTGTTCTCCACCAGAATATAACCTGCTGCATTAAGGTAATTCATTGATGGATGAGCAGGTAATCACTAATGTCTCTGAAGATTATAGTCACTATACACCTGGAAACACGGAGTGACCCGTGGCACATACATAAGCAAAAGCAGCTCACGTTTCACCCATTATATATAGGTGTATATAGGGGTGGGGGGGCTCCTTGTATAGCACATTCTTGGCTATTAGATACACACAGCCTGCCCGGCACAGCAGGTGGCATCATGTCATATTAATAAATATATTTTTACTTAATGATGTGTTCAGAACACAGGACATTGAGCTGGTTACCGACCTGCCTAAATGATGCCCTGTAATTGGGGAGGAGGGGGTATCAGCAGCATGCCAGTGTATGGCCCAGAATTAGGGAGGAGGGGAGAGGTATGTGTGTCTGATGTCTGTGTATTAGGAGGGAGTGAGAGGTATGTGTGTCTGATGTCTGTGTATTAGGAGGGAGTGAGAGGTATGTGTGTCTGATATCTGTGTATTAGGAGGAGAGGGTGAGAGGTATGTGTCCCTGATGTCTGGGTATTAGGAGGGAGTGAGAGGTATGTGTGTCTGATGCCTGTGTATTAGGAGGGAGTGAGAGGTATGTGTGTCTGATATCTGTGTATTAGGAGGAGAGGGTGAGAGGTATGTGTCCCTGATGTCTGGGTATTAGGAGGGGGTGAGAGGTATGTGTCCCTGTCTGGGTATTAGGAGGAGAGGGTGAGAGGTATGTGTCACTGATGTCTGTGTATTAGGAGGAGGGGATCAGAGGTATGTGTCCCTGATGTCTGTGTATTAGGAGGAGAGGGTGAGAGGTATGTGTACCTGATGTCTGGGTATTAGGAAGAGGTTAGAGGTATGTGTCCCTGATGTCTGGGTATTAGGAGGAGAGAGTGAGCGGTATGTGTCCCTGATGTCTGTATATTAGGAAGAGGGGATCAGAGGTATATGTCCCTGATGTCTGGGTATTAGGAGGAGGGGTGAGAAGTATGTGTCCTTGATGTCTGGGTATTAGGAGGAGGTTAGAGGTATGTGTCCCTGATGTCTGTGTATTAGGATATGTGAGAGCTATGTGTCCATGATGTCTGTGTATAAGGATGTGAGAGCTATGTGTCCATGATGTCTGTGTATAAGGATGTGAGAGCTATGTGTCCCTGATGTCTGTGTATTAGGATATGTGAGAGCTATGTGTCCCTGATGTCTGTGTATTATGAGGTGAGAGGTGTATGTCCTTGATGTCTGTGTATTAGGAGGGGGTGAGGTGTATGTTCCTGATCTCTGTGTATTAGGAGGGGATGATAAGTACAAGGGTTTCTGTGCATTAGATGTCTGTATTCACTCCTTTTGGGACATAGAAGTTTCCTAGTATTGGAGGTGCCTGTAAATAATTTCCCTGTTGAAGGTGTGTTTTTCAGTAACTGCCCCTGTGGGGGAGATGCCCATCATTAATTGCCCCAGATACTGGGGGTAATTACTAAAGTCTCCTGGCTGCAAAGGTGGAGAACACGAACAGCACCAGGATTATCACAGGCAGAGAATCCCATTGAAAGCAGTTGGCGGTTTTCCCGATGAATCTGGTGCTGTTCTTTGCGCTGTTTTTGCTGCGATTTCACAGTAGAGCGACTAGGAAATATCCCCCAAAGGGTCCCTGGCAGTATTTGCCCCAGTGGGGAAAGTCCCTGGCAGTATTTGCCCCAGTGGGGAAGGTCCCTGGCAGTATTTGCCCCTGTAAGGTCCCTGGCAGTATTTGCCCCGGTGGGTAAGGTCCCTGGCAGTATTTGCCCCGGTGGGTAAGGTCCCTGGCAGTATTTGCCCCGGTGAGTAACGTCTGTGGCAGTATTTGCCCCGGTGGGTAAGGTCCCTGGCAGTATTTGCCCTGGTGGGGAAGGTCCCTGGCAGTATTTGCCCCGGTGGGTAAGGTCCCTGGCAGTATTTGTCCCGGTGAGTAAGGTCCCTGGCAGTATTTGCCCTGGTGGGGAAGGTCCCTGGCAGTATTTGCCCTGGTGGGTAAGGTCCCTGGTAGTATTTGCCCTGGTGGGGAAGGTCCCTGGCAGTATTTGCCCCTGTAAGGTCCCTGGCAGTATTTGCCCCTGTAAGGTCCCTGGCAGTATTTGCTCCGGTGAGTAAGGTCCCAGGGCAGTATTTGCCCTGGTGGGTAAGGTCCCTGGCAGTATTTGCCCCTGTAAGGTCCCTGGCAGTATATGCCCCGGTGGGGAAGGTCCCTGGCAGTATTTGCCCTGGTGGGGAAGGTCCCTGGCAGTATTTGCCCCGGTGGGTATGGTCCCTGGCAGTATTTGCCCCGGTAAGGTCCCTGGCAGTATTTGCCCCGGTGAGTAAGGTCTCTGTCAGTATTTGCCCCGGTAAGGTCCCTGGCAGTATTTGCCCCGGTGAGTAAGGTCTCTGTCAGTATTTGCCCCGGTAAGGTCCCTGATAGTATTTGCCCCTGTAAGGTCCCTGGCAGTATTTGCCCCTGTAAGGTCCCTGGCAGTATTTGCCCCTGTAAGGTCCCTGGCAGTATTTGCCCCTGTAAGGTCCCTGGCAGTATTTGCCCCTGTAAGGTCCCTGGCAGTATTTGCCCGTAAGGTCCCTGGCAGTATTTGCCCCGGTGTGTAAGGTCCTTGGCAGTATTTGCACTGGTGGGGAAGGTCCATGGCAGTATTTGCCCCTGTAAGGTCCCTGGCAGTATATGCCCCGGTGGGGAAGGTCCCTGGCAGTATTTGCCCCGGTGGGGAAGGTCCCTGGCACTATTTGCCCCTGTAAGGTCCCTGGCAGTATATGCCCCGATGGGGAAGGTCCCTGGCAGTATTTGCCCCGGTGGGGAAGGTCCCTGGCAGTATTTGCCCCGGTGGGGAAGGTCCCTGGCAGTATTTGCCCCGGTGAGTAAGGTCCCTGGCAGTATTTGCCCCGGTGGGGCAGGTCCCTGGCAGTATTTGCCCCGGTAAGGTCCCTGGCAGTATTTGCCCCGGTGGGGGGCACTTACCTGTCTTGAAGTCCACCCCTTGGCCCCCCTCCATCTCCTCCTGCAGAATCACATTCAGGATCCCGAACGAGTTCTGGATGCCGAAGATTGAGCCGCTGCACCAGGTGGCCGCGAGCACCACCACCCAGCCGAAGCCCCCCTCCGGGGTCCGGTCCCGGGCACCCTCCTTCTCCGGCACCGCTGCCCCCCCCTCCGGGGCTGCCCCCCCCTCCGGGGCTCCCCCGAGCAGGCTGTCCCGCATCCCCGGCGGCGGCAGGTTCTCCTCCTCCTCCACTTCTTCTTCCATCGCCTGGTTCTTCTCCTCCTCCCCCTGACTGCTCCCTCCTCCTCTCCCTCCCCCAGCCCCTCCCCTGCACCTCTCCCCCTGCTCCTCTCTCATCCCCTGCACCTCTCCCCCTGCTCCTCTCTCACCCTGTCCACTGTACCTCTCTCACCCCCTCCCCTGCTCCTCTCCCACCCCCTCCCCTGCACCTCTTTCACCCCCTCCCCTGCTCCTCTCTCACCCCCTCCCCTGCACCTCTTTCACCCCCTCCCCTGCTCCTCTCTCACCCCCTCCCCTGCTCCTCTCTCACCCCCTCCCCTGCTCCTCTCTCACCCCCTCCCCTGCTCCTCTCTCACCCCCTCCCCTGCTCCTCTCTCACCCCTCCCCTAAACCTCTCTCACCCCCCCTGAACCTCTCTCACCCCTCCCCTGAACCTCTCTCACCCCTCCCCTGCACCTCTCTCACCCCCTCCCCTGAACCTCTCTCACCCCTCCCCAGCACCTCTCCCCCTGCTCCTCTCTCACCCCCTCCCCTGCTCCTCTCTCACCCCTTCCCCTGAACCTCTCTCACCCCTCCCCTACACCTCACCCACTGCTCCTCTCTCACCCCCTCCCCTGCACCTCTCTCACCCCCTCCCCTGCACCTCTCTCACCCCTCCCCTACACCTCACCCACTGCTCCTCTCTCACCCCCTCCCCTGCACCTCTCTCACCCCCTCCCCTGCACCTCTCTCACCCCATGCACCTTTCTCCTTGCTCCTCCCTCACCCCCTCCCCTGCACCTCTCTCACCCCCCCTGAACCTCTCTCACCCCCTCCCCTGAAGCTCTCACCCCTTCCCCTGCACCTCTCACCCCCTCCCCTACACCTCTCTCACCCCCTCCCCTGATAATCTCTCACTCCCTGCACCTCTCCCCCTGCTCCTCTCTCACCTCTCCCCCTGCTCCTCTCTCACCCCTCCCCTATACCTCACCCCCTGCCCCTCTCTCACACCCCTCCCCTGCTCCTCTCTCACCCCCTGCACCTCTCTCACACCCCTCCCCTGCTCCTCTCTCACCTCCTGCTCCTCTCTCACCCCCCTGCTCCTCTCTCACCCCCTCCCCCAAACTTTACCCCTGCACCTCTCTCACCCTTCCCCAGCACGTCACCCCCTGCTCATCTCTCACTCCCTCTCCTGCACCTCACCCCTCCCCTGCTCCTCTCACCCCCTGCTCCTCTCACCCCCTACCCCCTGCTCCTCTCACCCCCCACCCCCTGCTCCTCTCACCCTCCACCCCTGCTCCTCTCACCCCCCACCCCCTGCTCCTCTCACCCCCCACCTCCTGCTCCTCTCACCCCCCACCTCCTGCTCCTCTCACCCCCCACCCCCTGCTCCTCTCACCCCCCACCTCCTGCTCCTCTCACCCCCCACCCCCTGCTCCTCTCACCCCCCACCTCCTGCTCCTCTCACCCCCCACCCCCTGCTCCTCTCACCCCCCACCCCCTGCTCCTCTCACCCCCCACCTCCTGCTCCTCTCACCCCCCACCTCCTGCTCCTCTCACCCCCCACCCCCTGCTCCTCTCACCCCCCACCCTCTGCTCCTCTCACCCCCACCCCCTGCTCCTCTCACCCCCACCCCCTGTTCTCTCACCCCCACCCCCTGCTCCTCTCCCATCCCCACCCCCTGCTCCTCTCTCACCAACCCCCCAGCTCCTCTCACCCCCACCCCCTGCTCCTCTCACCCCCACCCCCTGCTCCTCTCACCCCCACCCCCTGCTCCTCTCTCACCCCCACCCCCTGCTCCTCTCTCACCAACCCCCCAGCTCCTCTCCCACCCCTACTCCCCGCTCTTCTCTCATCATAACCCCCGCTCCTCTCACCCCTGCCTCGCTCGCCTCTCACCCAGGCCCCGCTCCTCTCTCACCCCCGTCCTGCCCTTCTTACCCCACCTCTGCCCCTCTCTCACCCCCACCCCCCGCCCCTCTCTCACCCCCACCCCCCGCTCCTCTCTTACCACAACCCCCGCTCCTCTTTCACCCCTGCCCTGCTCCTCTCACCCCTGCCCTGCTCCTCTCTCACCCCCCCCCCCCCCCCGCCCCTCTCAAACCCCCCTGCCCCTCTCTCATCCCCTGCCCTTCTCACCCCTGCCCCACTCCTCTTACCCTCTCTGCTCCCTCCCTGGTACCCAGCACCGCCAATGCACTGCACCCTCTGCTAATATTGTGTAGTGCACGCACCTTAACCTCTGTATATGGTACCAAACACAGCGGCTTCTCCCTGCAAACTATGCACAGCACCTTTAGAACCTTAAAAACAACTGCGCCCTACACTGCATCCTGCACTGTACCCTGTACTGTACCCCGCACTGTACCCTGTACCCCGCACTCACCCTGCACACACATGCGAAAGGACTTTCCGTTCTTTGGAATGTATAATATTTGTATATATATGTATATTATATTTGTGTGTGTGTGTGTGTGTGTGTGTGTGTGTGTGTGTGTGTGTGTGTGTGTGTGTGTGTGTGTGTGTGTGTGTGTGTGTGTGTGTGTGTGTGTGTGTGTGTGTGTGTGTGTGTGTGTGTGTGTGTGTGTGTGTGTGTGTGTGTGTGTGTGTGTGTAGACCCAGACTACACACAGTGAGCAGGTGGGGGGGGGGGGGACACTGTTGTTGTGGCTGTATTAGCAATGCCACAGTAATCCACAAGAGCTGCGCCTTCTGCAGAGAAAACCCCTCACTGTGCACACAGGAACCTGAAGTCCTGGGATGTCCCTGCACACACACACACACGCACACACACACACACACACACACACACACACACACACACACACACACACACACACACACACACACACACACACACACACACACACACACACACACACACACACACACACACACACACACCTGAAGTCCTGGGATGTCCCTGTACACACACACACACACACACACACACACACACACCTGAAGTCCTGGGATGTCCCTGCGCACACACACACGCACACACACCTGAAGTCCTGGGATGTCCCTGCGCACACACACACGCACACACACACACACACACACACACACACACACACCTGAAGTCCTGGGATGTCCCTGTACACACACACACACACACACACACACACACACACACACACACACACACACACACACACACACACACACACACACACACCTGAAGTCCTGGGATGTCCCTAAACACACACACACACCTGAAGTCCTGGGATGTCCCTAAACACACACACCTGAAGTCCTGGGATGTCCCTGCGCGCACACACACACACACACACACACACACACACACACACACACGCACACACACACACGCGTCCTGGGAAGTTTAACCTAACTTGATGTACGCAGATATATTACCTGTACTTAATATATATTTTTATTGAACTTACTTCACCATATGCATTGAGCGCTGTTTTTTTCTTGTCTTACACACACACAACTGAAGTCCTGGGATGTCCCTGTGCGCACGCACACAAACACACACACACACACACCTGAAGTCCTGGGATGTACCTGTGCGCACGCACACGCACACACACACACACACACACCTGAAGTCCTGGGATGTCCCTGTGCGCACGCACACACACACACACACACACACACCTGAAGTCCTGGGATGTACCTGTGCGCACGCACACAAACACACACACACACCTGAAGTCCTGGGCTGTCCCTGTACACACACACAAACACACACACACACACACACACACCTGAAGTCCTGGGATGTCCCTGTGCGCACGCACACAAACACACACACACACACCTGAAGTCCTGGGGTGTACCTGCACACACAGGAGTGGGTTACCTGATTCACAATAAGAAGGGACAAGCTCATTCTCAATAGCTACAAGAATCCTTGAAAGTTCCTATGAAATATGATATAAATAGTACTATTCCCGTTTACCCCACATTGCTTATTTCCCGATGTCTCCGACCTGTGCTGGAGGAATTATGCTAATAGGGGATGAATGAAGCAATATCGGGGGGAATTGTCTATTAATAAAACCATTCTGGTTGTAGTTATAAAAAAAAGTTATAGTTATTAAAAAAAATGATCACTGGTTGATCATTGAGCGTTGGTCCCTAATAACGCCTGGGTTCCCTTAAACAAGACTGCATTCAGGACGACCTCCTGAAAAAAGAATGTGTTTATATTATTGCTGCAACAAGATGTACAATTGCAGCATTTTGGAAGCACCCAACCTCATCTCCTATAGATAATTGGAAACCCAGAACAGGAGATGGGGTGGCCAGGGAAACTAACACACATGCTACATGATTCAGTTGTCACATTTGGATGCTATGGTTGGTATTTAACGCAAGTTCTATCTATGATCCAGTCCTATGTTTGGATAATAGACACCCGCAGTTATAATGGCTGCATTTCTGTTTTGATTGACCATTTTACCAATTTGTTATGTATATTGAAGTGATAATGTGAAACCTGATGATCCCTTTAAAGCTGCAGACCAAGCAATATCTTACATGTGTTTTTTTTTTTAAATAAATCAGTTCTGTACTATGAGAAAATACTTGTAGCATTTATTTATTTTAAACAACTCTGAATGACATTTTTAATGTATTATAATAATGTAACAAGCATTTTCTGTTTCTATAGCAACCATTTACAAAGTCACATTCCCTTCCTCTTCTGAAACAGCCTCTGGCACGCACCTTTTTGAGCCCTGCCCTCTCTCTAGCAGTGCACCAATTGTATCTAGTGACTGTCTGGTCACATGCTCTTCTCCACAGAACTTTGCATCTTTGGTCCTCTTCTGCTGCACTGACAGCCATTTAGTGAACCCCCGAGCTGAATCTTCGCCAATCGATAACTTAGCTAAGTACTTATTACTTATCAATGTATTGATGCACATATTAAGGTGGGGGGGGGGGGGCAGCTTGGCGTTCTGCTTTAATGTTTTATCCAAACATATTCCTTTTCCTTTCTGCAACTTCGTACCCCATTATAGTATTATTATGTTTTTTTCTATACTTTTGGGGGTAATACTACTTTCCTGGCTTTTTCTTGTCTATATAATATTAATGGCATGTTCTTAGTTTTACGCAGCTCTTTACTGAGACATTTTGCAGGCACAGGTCTCTGCCCTGTAGAGCTTACAATCTATGTTTTTGGTGCCTGAGGCACAGGGAGATAAAGTGACTTGCCCAAGGTAACAAGGAGCCGACACCAGGAATTGAACCAGGTTCCCCTGCTTCAAACTCAGTGCCAGTCAGTGTCACTGAGCCGCTCCTTCAGCCCAAATATGTCTGTTGTATAATCTACAAACGTGGCATAAAGTGTTTACAAAAAGAAAGTCAGATGAACTGCTGTTAAAATAGATGAATTTTCCGAATTCTAATGTTTAGACATCCAGGGGTTTTCAGGCAGCGGGGGCAAGGGAAGATGAGGTGCCCCTCAACCCCCCACCCCATACAAATCTGAAATAACCGAGCTCCTGGCTGCCTTCTGCACAGGAAGTTTCTAAAACCCGTTGATAACCTGCCATTGTCAGTTTTAATACCCAAAATCGTGATCTGGTATATTACGCTTCCACTAGGAGGGAATCCAAACAAAATATTGACCTGTCCCTTGAAGAAATGTCGCTCTACGTGAGACCTTGTGCAAATGATGGATAATTGTGACTTTTGTATCCTCACCAGTAAAAGTAAAAACACCAGCAAACCCACATGTGAAACAGCCGTGCGGGTTCTGCTAGCAATTATTACAGAAAGCCATCCCAGCCAAATATATTTCACTTGACTTAAATCTGGAGATGGGGACCTATTTTGACATTGTGCCAGGTTTCTTTATGTCCACGTGTATTTTTATTGTAGCTTTCGGTGGCAAGAAACAAGCTGGTATTTATTGTTGTCATTTTATCACATGATGCTGCCAATGGTTTCCAGGAATAAGGAAACCTCATTCATAGACACTGCAGTATCACAGTAATATAGAACCTGCAGTGGTGTTACAAATACCTGCTCCAAAGAACTTGCAATCTATTATTTGCACGTGTAACATGCAGGGACATTAATTTATGTCTCCGAGTACTTTACACCACCACCGCCGTAAGCAGAAGTGCATTGTAAAGTTGTGATAACTGTGCAGGGGTTAAATTGTCTCCTTTAATCTACACAGTATCTAATCCAGGGGTGACCAACTGCAGTACTCAAGCCCCCCTCCCCTCGAACAGGTCAGGTTTTCAAGATAACCAAGCTTCAGCACAGGTGGCTCAATCAGTGGCTCCCTGTGCTGAAGCTGGAATATCCTTACATCCTGATCTGTTGGGGGGTCTTGAGGAGTGGAGTTGAGCCCCCCTGCATTCATGTATTCCATTATAGCATGTACACCCTTAACCTCCTCCTTTGTTCCTCCTATGGCTGCACATAACCACTCTCACAACCCACGCTGGTAACAGGAGTGTAATGCGCGGGAGCTGCGGGATTGATTCCGAGAGAGGCTTGTTCAGAACGCTTCTCTTACTGTCATGTTCACAGTAACATTGGACTTGATTTATGCGCCAGGAGAGTGAGATCACACAGAGGTGGTGGAATATCTTATTACAGTCGCACAAGTCGGCTAAAACCTGTGCAAGGTATCTTCATGCCCGGAACGTCAGGGACACATATTCCAAATGACTCTCGCCTCTTTTTTACGTTGAAATGCAGGGTTTTGGAGCTTGACGCATCGACCCAACTTTCTACTTTTAAAAATGCAAAAGTCTTGGACCTTATAATATCTATTGTTAGTCCAAATAAAAAAAGGTATCCCTTAATACAGCAGGGCCCCGCTTCTCGGCGCCCCGCTTTTCGGCGATCCGCTGATACGGCGGCACCGAGAAGGGGGCCGCCATCTTGGATCCTCAGTCGCGCATGCGCAGAACGGGCGGGTGCGCCTGGCGCAGACCGTAATTTGCGCGCACATACTGTAGTTTGCGTGCGCAGACCATAGGTCGCTCATGCGCAGAATGGCAAAAATGCCGATTTGCGCATGCAAAATCACTGAAAATCGCTGGATCCACTTTCCGGCGATTTTCACTATACTCGGGGCCTCTGGAACAGAACCCGCCGTGTACTCGGGGCCCCTGGAACAGAATCCGCCGAGTGCTCGGGGCCCCTGGAACGGAACCCGCCGTGTTCTCGGGGCCCCTGGAACAGAATCCGCCGAGTGCTCGGGGCCCCTGGAACGGAACCCACCGTGTTCTCGGGGCCCCTGGAACAGAACCCACCGTGTTCTCGGGGCCCCTGGAACGGAACCCGCCGAGTACTCGGGGCCCCTGGAACGGAACCCGCCGTGTACTCGGGGTCCCTGGAACAGAATCCGCCGAGTGCTCGGGGCCCCTGGAACGGAACCCGCCGTGTTCTCGGGGCCCCTGGAACGGAACCCACCGTGTTCTCGGGGCCCCTGGAACGGAACCCACCGTGTTCTCGGGGCCCCTGGAACGGAACCCACCGTGTTCTCGGGGCCCCTGGAACAGAACCCACCGTGTTCTCGGGGCCCCTGGAACGGAACCCGCCGAGTACTCGGGCCCCTGGAACGGAACCCGCCGTGTTCTCGGGGCCCTCCTGTACTGAAGTACTCATTTACTCTGCACTAATGCAGGGGTGCGCACCGTTTTGACCCTGCGCCCCCCCCCCCTCCCCTCTGCTTCTCACCTCCCGGCTCGAGCCCCCCCCCTTCTGCACGGCTCCGGAGTCATATGATGTCGCGAGGTCATGTGGCCTTGCGGTGTCATTTGACGCCATTTACCATGGCGACGCGTCGCCGAAGATCAGGTAGAAGTGGCAGAGGCCTCGCGCGGGCAACCCGTCACTTCATTTAAGTGCCTTTGGGGTAGAGCTCGGGACCTCTATAGCCGTCGCGCCCCCCCTGGAAATTCTCCCGCCCCCTCACTTTGCGCACACCTGCACTAATGTATACACACAAAAAGATCCCCTCTGCTTTTCCTTCTCGACCTCATCTGCTTTAACTTGTGTATAGATTAAGAATTGCTGCAGGAGCCCAGAAAAATCTAAAAGGGGTAATTAAGCAGATTAGTAGAAATGGCGCTTACTGATAACGCAGAACATGGCATTATAACACAGAATATCACTGCGTTTCCATGATAAAGCAGAATATCCCAGAATATCTCACCATAATGCAACTATGCTATATCTGTCATTAGAAACTCTCCAAACTTCTAACCGCAGCCTACTTATCTGCCTGCCTGTGCCAACTAAACATGCCCGTACTTCACCTGGACGCAGATGAATGGTTTCTGCAAGAAAACCACCAGCATAGAGCAGGGCGCCATAATCCAGCGGACTCTGCAGATCTTAACATGCCACGGTAATTATGTGTGCCATTAACAATGCTGGTTCAGTGCCTGTGTTTATTGGCACAGGTGCCACAGCCTCAGGTGCTTTGTACAAACAGTAGTATATATAGTGGTGAGACTCACCTAGTGCTACTCTAGTATGCCAGCCCTAGTGATATGGCTACTGTATTAATTTGCACTGGGGAATCCTGGTTCGAACGGTGCCAGCCAAATAAATATATAGGAGTGGGCACTGCAGATTTGATTAAATCTTTTTTATTTTGCCATATGAAAAAAAAGTGAAGTTTGGTCTGCAAAAGCACCCTTTCTCAAATTGATCAGCTCCTTCTGACCTCGGGCTTCTCTCAGTCCCCCAAGGCTCAGACACCAACATCTCGAGTTTTTCAGGGCAAAAATATTCTGAATGGAAATGTATTGCCATGTAAGTTTTATAATATCAATGCTCTGCATTGGGCCAGCAGTGAGCTTCACGACAGGTTGCAGGCCTATTTGGCAGTGAAGTTAGTAAATCCTATAAATATTTCACGTGTAACATGAAGAGGATAATTAATGTCCCGCTTGATGCTATAAATTTGCTAAGCTTCTCTACAAAAACCTTCCATTGTCACCCTATTACATCAATGTCATATCTTCAACCAGCAGGTTCTGCTAAAGCATTCTCTGTGCAAAGACCTAAAACGTCCCCTTCCCCACTCCCACCCCTCCCCTCTCCTCTCACCCTCCCTTTCCTCTCAACCCCTCCCCCCCCACACTCTCCCCTCTCCTCTCACCCCCCTCTTCTCTCACCCCCCTCTTCTCTCACCCCCTCTCCTCTCACCCTCCCTCCTCTCACGCCCCCTTCCTCATCTCACCCCCCCTCTCCTCTCACCCTCACCCTGCTCCACTCACAAACCCCCCCCCCCTCCTCTCACATCCCTACTCCGCACCTAAAACTCCCCTGCATAACTGCAGCTTGGGGGGGGGACCTCCTCTACTTGTGATTTGCATCTCTGCATCCACATCGTAATAACAATAAGAACCGCTAGTGTACACAGCACTTTACATGGGACGATCTACCCCTGCACACAGGTGCTTTACCTGCTAAGACGGTCGGGTGTTCATTTTGCCTCCCTGGGGGTGTTTGTATCCTGTATCGCTGCCAGAGATACCCACAAAGAGGGAATTACGTTAGATGGGGTGCCCAACTCCAGTATTCAAAGGCTTCAGCACAGGTGGCTCAATCAGTGGCTGAGTGATAATACCTGGCCTGTTGGTGGCCCTTGAGGACTGGAGTTGGAAACCCCTGGGATAGAGAATTAATTAATTATTCACATTAAAGCTGGTGTCCCTGGTCAGGAATGTTTTAACCTCCTTTTTCCCCCCAGGATGGGAAGCAGGGGGTCCCCGGTGCTAAAACGTGATATTTTCAGCTCCAAGGATCCCTTGGTTCCCCAGACAGGGGAAACAAAATGGCGGTTTAAATGTAACGCGTCACGAGGGCCAATAGGAAGCTACAACTTCATCCGTGGTGACTTCCTATTGGCCCCCGTGACGTGGGGGATTTAAATACCAGGAAGTACCGGCAGTTCTTTTACCGGTAAGTGTCTCGGTAAGCAGGGCTTCCCTGGCGCTGAAAATCTTGTGTTTTAGATCCAGGGGGGGACGGATGATTTTACCCCACCAGTGCAGGGGGGTGTAACACATTGAACAGTACAGGGGTGGCAAACTCCAGTCCTCAGGGGCCACCAACAGGTCAGATTTTCGGGCTATTCCTGCTTCAGCACAGGTGGCTCATTCAGTGGCTCAGTCATTGACTGTCAATGGAGTGGCAAACAACAGGCCAGGTGATGGGGATTTCCCTGCTTCAGCACAGGGGGCTCAATCAGTGGCTCAGTCGAAGACTGAGCCACTGATTGAGCCCCCTGTGCTGAAGCAGGGAAATCCCCATCACCTGGCCTGTTGGTGGTCCTTGGGGACTGGAGTTTTTAACCTCCTTCCCTTTTTTTAGACACCTTTCCCCCCTCCGGCCTGTATAATATATTGGTGTTGCGTGAAGCGTTGCAGAAATGCCGCTGGGTGGTACGACACTGCCCCCTGCTGTTTTTACCCTGCTATTTATATCATAACCAGCTGAAAGTGTCCGGCGCTACTCGGGAATTCTGAGAAACCCCCAAATACTGACATTTATAAATGGACATTTACATTTGTTTAGTTTCTTCATGAACCATTTTTGTTGATGTATTTTTATTCTCACGCTGTTGGTTAAACTATATTTTTGGATATTAGGTGCAAAAACGTACAAATCAGTTATGTCACTGCTGATGTCATTTGTGATGTCATATATGTATGATGACATCAGCAAAGCATGGGGAGGAGTTAAGGTTGTGTGTCACCTTAACGTCGACGTTTTTTCAATTGAATATATATGTGTATCTCTATGTGCAGTGGTTGACAAATCACCAAAAAATCTACTCGCCACCTAGTACCAAACGTGTGCTGCTTGGGCCAATATTTACTCGCCCGGGGGTTAAATCCACTCGCCCGGGGCGAGCAAATGTATAGGTTTGTCGAACACTGTCTATGTGTATAGCGTGAATGTGTATAAGTGTATATAAGTACAGTAGGGCCTCGCTTCTCGGCGCCTCGCTTTTCGCCGATCCGCTGATACGGAGAAGTCAGAGTTTGCGCATGCCCAGAACGAAGGTTCGCGCGCCAAACATGGTTGCGCATGCGCAGAAGGGGGGAATAACCGGTTTGCGCATGCGCACATATGCCGCTTTCCCGGCATATATAGTAGATATATACAAGTTCCTTCTTCAAATTGAGGCAAATGGCAAAAAACTCCAAATAATATTCCAGGGATCGCGCCTAAATGAGGAAAGATATGGCATTTAAAAGAAAGGAATGGCTTAATATTTTTGCTGACAGTGAAACCGCTGGAAGGTTTGTTAGCGAGGTGTGTGATTGGCATGAAAGGGACATAGTAAGGCCATTTTTAGTAGAATAATAACCATTTCAGAGAAACTGCGTCACCGGCAGTGGAGGGATTAATCGTACCGCCATTGCCCCGCAATCCTCCGCTCTGTCCTTTTATCCGTTCAGGTTCCTGGGGCAGAGCGCGAGCTCGCGGCCGCTTGTGGGGTTGGGGAGATTTCGTGCGCGTTCTCTGTGTGAACGGAGACGCTGACACGAAACGATATGTCATGTGTTATTATGCTGAGCAGAGGCAGAGCGAGAGGCTGTTACATAACTTGTCACACAGCCCCGAGGTGAAATTCTCCCGGCACACCGAGTTGTTTACAATTTCCTCACCGTACTACACAGCAGGGTGTCTGATTTCACCCGTTTTCCCCCCCTGTTTAGTGATTATTTGAAGCATTTTTATTCCTAAAAAATGAGCCCAAAACCTAAATTAAAATGGCGGCTAAGGCCTTCTCAATTAGAGACTTAATTGGACTTCAAAGAATCTTGTCTGAGAAGCTCAGGATAAGGCAGCTTCTGTAATAAGACCTGTTGTAGCATACATGGAAGCAGCTCAGTGCTGCCTCGCGGTGTGACACGAGGGAGAATAAATACTCTCAAATTAATACATAATACAAAATAAAAAACATCTGCGGATAATCGGAGCGCTCCTGGTGACACCATATTTTTGTTGTTGTTGTTTGTTTAATAGGTTTGAAGCAGGGGGTCTCGTGCTGAAACGCATTGATTTCAGCCCCGGGGACCCCCTGCTCCCCGATATACGTACCGCGGAAGGTGGCGCCGGTATCTCTGCGCAGTATAAAGCTCCCGCGTCACGCGGGCCAATAGGAAGCCGCAAAAGATGACATCACGGCTTCCTATTGGGCCGCAGGACACGTGATGTTTAAGCCGCCATTTTGATAGTCCTGACTAGCCCCGTCTTGGCTGCTACCCGCCACGCCTTTACAGGTAATCATCTGGGGGTCCCCGGAGCTGAGATTAATGGTGTTCCGATCCGGAGACCCCCTGCTTCAACCCTACGGGGGGGGGGGGGGAAACACAACAAAGAGTCGCCGGGAGTGCTGCTGTAATACACAAAGTACCGCCCTCCCATGAGAGGGATCGGACACGTTACGCAAGGCGCCGAGGGTCTCTGCCATTATTGGTCTGTATGTGCCTGTGTGTGTTTGTGTGTGCCTGTATGTGCATGTACGTGTCTGTATGTGCATGTACGTGTCTGTATGTGCATGTACGTGTCTGTATGTGCATGTACGTGTCTGTATGTGCATGTACGTGTATGTACGTGTCTGTATGTGTATGTGCATGTACGTGTCTGTATGTGTATTTGCATGTACGTGTCTGTGTGTGCATGTACGTGTCTGTATGTGCATGTACGTGTGTGTACGTGTGTGTATGTGCACGTACGTGTCTGTATGTGTATGTGCATGTATGTGTCTGTACGTGCATGTACGTGTCTGTATGTGCATGTACGTGTCTGTATGTGCATGTACGTGTCTGTATGTGCATGTACGTGTCTGTACGTGTCTGTATGTGCATGTACGTGTCAGTATGTGTATGTGCATGTACGTATCTGTATGTGCATGTACGTGTCTGTATGTGCATGTACATGTATGTGTCTGTATGTGCATGTTTGTGTCTGTATGTGTATGTGTCTGTATGTGCATGTATGTGTCTGTATGTGCATGTATGTGTCTGTATGTGCATGTATGTGTCTGTATGTGCATGTATGTGTATGTGCATGTATGTGTCTGTATGTGCATATACGTGTCTGTATGTGCATGTACGTGTCTGTACATGTCTGTATGTGCATGTACGTGTCTGTATGTGTATGTGCATGTATGTGTCTGTACGTGCATGTACGTGTCTGTATGTGCATGTACATGTATGTATGTGCATGTATGTATCTGTATGTGCATGTACGTGTCTGTATGTGCATGTTCGTGTTTGTACGTGCCTGTATGTGCATGTACGTGCCTGTACGTGCCTGTACGTGTCTGCACGTGCCTGTACGTGTCTGTATGTGTATGTGCATGTATGTGTATGTATGTGCATGTATGTGTCTGTATGTACGTGTCTGTATGTGTATGTACGTGTCTGTATGTGTATGTGCATGTATGTGTCTGTATGTGCATGTATGTGTCTGTATGTGCATGTACGTGTCTGTATGTGCATGTACGTGTCTGTATGTGCATGTACGTGTCTGTATGTGCATGTACGTGTCTGTATGTGCATGTACGTGTATGTACGTGTCTGTATGTGTATGTGCATGTACGTGTCTGTATGTGTATTTGCATGTACGTGTCTGTGTGTGCATGTACGTGTCTGTATGTGCATGTACGTGTGTGTATGTGTGTGTATATGCACGTACGTGTCTGTATGTGTATGTGCATGTATGTGTCTGTACGTGCATGTACGTGTCTGTATGTGCATGTACGTGTCTGTATGTGCATGTACGTGTCTGTATGTGCATGTACGTGTCTGTATGTGCATGTACGTGTCTGTACGTGTCTGTATGTGCATGTACGTGTCAGTATGTGTATGTGCATGTACGTATCTGTATGTGCATGTACGTGTCTGTATGTGCATGTACATGTATGTGTCTGTATGTGCATGTTTGTGTCTGTATGTGTATGTGTCTGTATGTGCATGTATGTGTCTGTATGTGCATGTATGTGTCTGTATGTGCATGTATGTGTATGTGCATGTATGTGTCTGTATGTGCATATACGTGTCTGTATGTGCATGTACGTGTCTGTACATGTCTGTATGTGCATGTACGTGTCTGTATGTGTATGTGCATGTATGTGTCTGTACGTGCATGTACGTGTCTGTATGTGCATGTACATGTATGTATGTGCATGTATGTATCTGTATGTGCATGTACGTGTCTGTATGTGCATGTTCGTGTTTGTACGTGCCTGTATGTGCATGTACGTGCCTGTACGTGTCTGCACGTGCCTGTACGTGTCTGTATGTGTATGTGCATGTATGTGTCTGTATGTGCATGTATGTGTCTGTATGTGCATGTATGTGTATGTGCATGTGTGTCTGTATGTGCATGTATGTGTCTGTATGTGCATGTACGTGTCTGTATGTGCATGTACGTGTCTGTATGTGCATGTACGTGTATGTACGTGTCTGTATGTGTATGTGCATGTACGTGTCTGTATGTGTATTTGCATGTACGTGTCTGTGTGTGCATGTACGTGTCTGTATGTGCATGTACGTGTGTGTATGTGTGTGTATATGCACGTACGTGTCTGTATGTGTATGTGCATGTATGTGTCTGTACGTGCATGTACGTGTCTGTATGTGCATGTACGTGTCTGTATGTGCATGTACGTGTCTGTATGTGCATGTACGTGTCTGTATGTGCATGTACGTGTCTGTACGTGTCTGTATGTGCATGTACGTGTCAGTATGTGTATGTGCATGTACGTATCTGTATGTGCATGTACGTGTCTGTATGTGCATGTACATGTATGTGTCTGTATGTGCATGTTTGTGTCTGTATGTGTATGTGTCTGTATGTGCATGTATGTGTCTGTATGTGCATGTATGTGTCTGTATGTGCATGTATGTGTATGTGCATGTATGTGTCTGTATGTGCATATACGTGTCTGTATGTGCATGTACGTGTCTGTACATGTCTGTATGTGCATGTACGTGTCTGTATGTGTATGTGCATGTATGTGTCTGTACGTGCATGTACGTGTCTGTATGTGCATGTACATGTATGTATGTGCATGTATGTATCTGTATGTGCATGTACGTGTCTGTATGTGCATGTTCGTGTTTGTACGTGCCTGTATGTGCATGTACGTGCCTGTACGTGTCTGCACGTGCCTGTACGTGTCTGTATGTGTATGTGCATGTATGTGTCTGTATGTGCATGTATGTGTATGTGCATGTGTGTCTGTATGTGCATGTATGTGTCTGTATGTGTATGTGCATGTATGTGTCTGTACGTGCCTGTACGTGTCTGTATGTGCATGTACGTGTCTGTATGTGTATGTGGATGTATGTATCTGTATGTGCATGTATGTGTATGTACGTAGGATTTTTCTATATTTACAGTTTCTGGGCGTTCTTCATCTTCTGCTGACTTTACCAGGAGGCTGATGTCTCGTGTAATCTGCTTTACAGCACCAAGCCTATAGCGCAGGGGTCACCAACTCCAGTCCTCAAGGGCCACCAACAGGTCAGGTTTTCATGATATCCCTGCTTCAGCACAGGTGGCTCAGTCGAATGATTGAGCCAGCTGTGCTGAAGCAGGGACTGATTCAGCCACCTGTGATGAAGCAGAGACTGATTGAACACCTATGCTGAAGCAGGGACTGATTGAGCCACCTGTGCTGAAGCAGGGATATCCTGAAAACCTGAGCTGTTGGGGGTGCTTGAGGACTGGAGTTGAGCGCCCCTGGTTTAAGGAATGGAAGAAAATCCACAGAGATGCAGGTAAAATGTCTATATGTACCACTATTAAAGATAATGGATATACAGTGGTGGTTTTAAGCCCAGAGAAGCGTAACATAATGCAGAGTATTCTGGAGCCACAGGGTATACGCGGGGTATAAGTATGGCCAGATAGCTTAACTCGTTCCTGTTACAAGCACGACAAGTTCTCTGTCTTTTCTTCACTTTATTGGGGAAAGCAGAGACACACAGAGGCACGTGTAGATGATGGTGTAGTGAGAGAGAGCTTCTCTATAGTGAGGGGGCTTGATAGTGGGGAAAGGTAAAAAACGGTAATCCTCGCCAGGAGGTGAATAGCGTGAGATGTGCGTCGTGTCAGACGTGTCAGCGAGGGTAGAAAGGAAGTGTAAGGGAATCTGGGAAACAGGAATAGTCTCAGGATCAGACTTAGGCCTGGGACATAGTGCGTCTCAAACGTGCTGAGGCGCGCTGAGGCTCAGGGAAAGCGGTACTTTTCCTGGCCTTACACAGCGCGCCGTCAGGGGGCGGGCCAGTGATGTCACGGAGCTGGTTCGCCCTGATTGGGCGAACCGCTCACGTGACTGGCCCTGCGCTCCGGCAAGCGGGGAAATTTCAAAACGCCGTCAGACACACGCTCCCCCAAGCGTGCGGACACGTGCGCGAGCCCCTGCTAAAGCTGCTCTCATTGCGGCTGCAGGGGCTCAGTGCCGAGCAGCAGCGCGCCTCAGCACGGGTCAGCGCATAAGCGCTGACCATGTCCCAGGCCTTAGGCTGAGTCCATAGAGACTTCAACCGTGCGGAGGCGCGCTGAGGGAAAGCGGGTGCTTTCCCTGGCCTTAGTTTGCGCGCCGTCGGGGGGCGGGCCAGTGACGTCACGGAGCTGGTACGCCCTCATTGGGCGAACTGCTCACCTGACCGGCCCTGCGCTCCCGTGAGCGCTTAAACTAAAAAAAAAATTGCCGGCTACGCTTCTGCACGCCTACGCGAGCCCCTGCTAAAGCCACTCTCATTGAGGCTGCAGGGGCTCACTGATAAGCGTCAGCGCACCTTAGCGCGGGTCATCGGATAAGCGCTGACCATGGACTCAGCCTAACTGTGAACAGAGACAAAGGGGGTTGGAACAGCCCACTCTCAGTTTAGGAGAATAGGAGGTAAGAGCATATAATGTATCAACAATGTTCCCTTTTACACATGCAGCTAGCTGCGGGGACAGGGAAAATTACAGGCAGCTGAACTAGGTAGACACATCCTGTGCGCTGCAAAGGGGCACAGGAATGAGACAATCCTGTTCCATGACACAGAGAGACGTCGCGTCTGATTGGTTTACACTTCTCGGTTAACAGAATCTGTGTCTGATGACTGTTGGTTCTGCGCAGGCATCGCTGCGGTGTGCGGCGCCTGTTCCGATCAGCAATGTGCTTAGTAAATCCCTTACCTTAGACCAGGGGGTGCTCAACTCCAGTCCTCAAGCATCCCCCCCCCCACCCCTCAACAGGTCAGGTTTTCAGGACATCCCTGCTTCAGCACAGGTGGCTCAATCAGTCCCAACTTCAGCACAGGTGGCTCAAACAGTGGCTTCGACTGAGCCACTGATTGAGCCACCTGTGCTGAAGCAGGGATATCCAGAAAACGTGACCTGTTGGTGGCCCTAGAGGACTGCAGTTGCCCGCCCCTGCACTAATGTGTTACCCCTCTGTGTGTCATTTTAAAGACATATTGTTTTTTTAGCAGCGATTTATACGTGGTCTCCTAAAGCTGAAGATCATAACGTAACATCAAACCTCAGCGAGGAACGCCGCGCTCACCCTGCGATCCTAACCAGCGCTCTCATTATTCCCCCCCGTCCTGGGCAGGGCTGCCAGGCGTCCAGTACTGAACCGAACTGTCCTGTATTTGGACACTCGGTCCAGTAAAAAATGAGAGGTAATACTGGACATGTATGTGTATACCGGTATTACCTCTCTGGACATGTATGTGTCTGGTATTACCTCTCTGGACATGTGTGTGTCTGGTATTACCTCTCTGGACATGTATGTGTCCGGTATTACCTCTCTGGACATGTATGTGTCCGGTATTACCTCTCTGGACATGTATGTGTCTGGTATTACCTTTCTGGACATGTATGTGTCCGGTATTACCTCTCTGGGCATGTATGTGTCCGGTATTACCTCTCTGGACATGTATGTGTCTGGTATTACCTCTCTGGACATGTATGTGTTTGGTATTACCTCTCTGGACATGTATGTGTCCGGTATTACCTTTCTGGACATGTGTCTGGTATTACCTCTCTGGACATGTATGTGTCCGGTATTACCTCTCTGAACATGTATGTGTCCGGTATTACCTCTCTGGACATGTATGTGTCCGGTATTACCTCTCTGGACATGTATGTGTCCGGTATTACCTCTCTGGACATGTATGTGTCTGGTATTACCTTTCTGGACATGTATGTGTCCGGTATTACCTCTCTGGGCATGTATGTGTCCGGTATTACCTCTCTGGACATGTATGTGTCTGGTATTACCTCTCTGGACATGTATGTGTGTGGTATTACCTCTCTGGACATGTATGTGTCCGGTATTACCTTTCTGGACATGTGTCTGGTATTACCTCTCTGGACATGTATGTGTCCGGGATTACCTCTCTGGACATGTATGTGTCTGGTATTACCTCGCTGGACATGTGTGTGTCCGAAACTACCTCTCTGGACATGTATGTGTCCGATACTACCTCTCTGGACATGTATGTGTCCGGTATTACCTCTCTGGACATGTATGTGTCTGGTATTACCTCTCTGGACATGTATGTGTCTGGTATTACCTCTCTGGACATGTATGTGTCCGGTATTACCTCTCTGGACATGTATGTGTCCGATACTACCTCTATGGACATGTATGTGTCCGATACTACCTCTATGGACATGTATCTGTCCGATACTACCTCTCTGGACATAGTGAGCTGACCGGCTTCGGGAGCCGCAGGATTTCCCCGAGCAGGGAGAGAGCAGGGCTGCTGCTAGGGGGCTGGGCAGCTTCCTCCATCCTGATTGGCTGCTGCTGGGTAATGCAGCCAATCAGGAGACGGTGTCAGAAGCCTGGGGGTGGGGACAAGGAGAGGAGGATACAGCATGGAGCAGAGCGAGGAGAGGTGTAATGTGTGTCTCGAACGTGTGTGTGCGTCTCGAGCGCATTGCACCTTTCACTATTGTGTCCAGTATATTTGGAGACGCCGCCTGTCAGCCCTAGTCCTGCGACCAGGGGGAACATCTCCTGGATAAGGCGTCTCGGGGGTAAGCGAGAGGCCGTCCTGCGCCAGGACACCCTAGATAAAAATTCCTGAAAAAGGTGGGATTGCTGCTTTTATCCTTTTTTTTATGGCAGATAATGCGGGACATCAAAGCAGATCTGAGCTGTGAAGCACAGGGAGGAGAAATCGGCTTTATCATAAAACATCACTCACCTTGCTGGGCCTGTGGGCAGGGACGCAGCTGTCACACGGTCCCTGAAAAACCTGGGACTGAAACCCTTTTATAAGGGATCCTCCTGCGTGTGTCACACAGACAGAATATACGTGTAGGAGGCGACTGGGAGAAATAGAAAAGAAGGCGCTCTTTACATAGTTACATAGTAACTATAGGTTGGTAGGTTAGGTTAGTAGGTTGAAAAAAGACATATGTATATCAAGTTCAACCTATGCTACATTTAGACGACAGATACTTTATCCTATATCTATACTTACAGGATATTGATCCAGAGGAAGGCAAACACAAAACCCCAGTGACGCATCATCCAATGATATCTCATAAGGAGAAAAATAAATTCCTTCCTGACTCCAATAACAGCAATTAGATTACTCCCTGGATCAACATCCTTCCCATGTATACTTATTTGATATATCCCTGTATACCTTTCCTTTCTACTGTATCTGCCATCCCAGTCTCCATGGGTGATGAATCCCACACTGTAACTGCCCTTACTGTAAAGAACCCTTTCCTTTGTTGCTGGTGAAATCTCCTTTCCTCCAACCTAAAGGGATGCCCCCCGAGTCTTTATCTTTTTGAAATGCAATGCAGGTCCTCCTGGCAACGTGTGGGTTAAAGGTAGGGCACACCCCCTGCGCCTCGCTCTGCGTTTTTCCTGCAAAAAAAAATGTTTAACTCGATGTTTCTCCTTTTTTGAACCAGGCAAGGTGTTAAACTGCTGAGTGCTACCATTTACTGCAACTCCAATATATGTTCCACGCATGTGTTTGATAGCGAGTATCTCTGTGTGTGGGATCTGGAAGTGTGCGCCTCTGTCATCTGTTTCTATTGTTATATTTTTCTATTGTAAAACCCGTTCCCTTAGAAAGGAAATTCAAGTGAGCGACTTTATATATATATATATATATATATATATATATATATATATATATATATATATATATATATATATACAACTGTATGCTCATCTGCATGTCTTAGACAGGTCTGCAACCCCGCCTTTCCCCATTATCACCCAGCACACAGCACTTCCACTGCAGCAAGGGATTCTGGGAAATGACATGCAAATGAGCACACAGTGCCACTTTTTGCTTCAAAAACCATTTTTAACATGGTTTCCTATAGGCTTAAGCTTGCTGCATGGTCACAGCATATACATATAGCCCCGGTCCCGTGGGCTCCCAGTGTCCCCTTACCTCTGCACCTGTTGCGAGGGGGGACGCGGGTGCCGACGCAAAGGCCGCGCGCCTCCGGCAGGTGCGCGGGTGGTTGCAGGAAGGTCGGGGCAGGATGCAGGGGGCGCTCCTGTGCTCCGGAGGCTCCGCGGCGCACCCGGTTAGCGGGGGCATTGCGCACGCATGCGCAGAACGGATAGCATGCGAGGCGGCCATTAGGGAGTTTTGCGCATGTGCAGTGAGCTCTGGTTGAGGCGGCCATTGAGGGAAGCCTCTGCGCAGGGATTGCAAGTCCCATGAGCCTCAGGGGAATGTCACATGCTGCGGTTTAGCCAATAGGGTGGCTGCATTTGCACTTAAGGCAGTTTGTAGCGCGAGGGAGCTCGCACTGACATTTAAAAAAGGGACAGTTTAGTCAGTTAGCAGTTGAGAGGGACAGTGAGGAGAGGGACAGGGAGGGCAGTGAGGAGAGGGACAGGGAGGGCAGTGAGGACCAGGGACTGCTAAGGGGAGACTGCCTGGGCACCCAGCTCCTTGGGAGGCACAGACAAGCCCAAGAGAATAGCAGTAAGCCCTTCCTGGGTGATATTCAGCTGAAGCAGTGCTTTGGGATGCAGGGTGCTAGGAGCTAGGAAGCCCAAAAGATTTGTGGTGGACTAGAGACCAAGATTGACCCAGAAGTACTTACCTGAATGGGAAGGGGCACTGAGGGAACTTGCCCTGAAGAGAGCATTATACAGGGAGGAGGAGGAGGGGTGTGAGGAGCAGTGGGCGGAGAGAGAGAAGATGAGGAAGGGGAGAGACGATGAGGCGGGGGGAGAGAAGATGAGGGGAGGGGGGAGAGAGGATGAGGAGAGGGGAGAGAGAGGATGAAGTGGGGGAGAAAGAGGATGAGGAGGGATGTGAGAGAGGAGGGGGGTGAGAGAGGAGTGAGAGGGGGGAGAGAGGATGAGGGAGGGGGTTGAGCGTGTGACGGTGGTGATAAATGTGACTGCGTTTAATAAAGGTTATGTTATGTATGTATAATCTATGTATTATGTTTTAACCTGGTTCCAGCATTTCAGGGACCAGGGGTTAATTTTGTTTTCAGGAGGAATGTTTCAAAACTGTCTGGTACCTTTCCCTGTAACAGTTTTCATGTAACTAATGTAATATTGCATGTCTACCCACCAATCAGGAGCCTGGGCAGGTAGACAGTGCCTTGCTACCCACCAATCAGGGGCTGGGCACGTAGACAGCACCTTGCTACCCACCAATCAGGGGCTGAGCACGTAGACAGCACCTTCCTACCCACCAATCAGGAGCCTGGGCAGGTAGACAGCACCTTCCTACCCACCAATCAGGAGCCTGGGCAGGTAGACAGCGCCTTGCTACCCACTAATCAGGGGCTGGGCACGTAGACAGCACCTTGCTACCCACCAATCAGGGGCTGGCCAGGTAGACAGCACCTTCCTACCCACCAATCAGGGGCTGGTGCCAGGCCTGGAGTCCAGGCCAGAAGACCGCCTGTGAGGGAATGAGGGATCATGGTTAATATTCCCTGCACCTAGTTCTGCCGGGCGTCCCAATATTCCCCGGTTGGGTATGTGTGTCATCTGTTTATTTGTACAGTTGTGGATATTTCTCTTTCCAATAAATTAATGTGATAAACTCTCGTGTTTCTGCCTGGCGAGTTGATCCCTGGTATTAGTCCTGGTCTCCTGTGACAGAGAGAATATGAGGAAGGGGGTGAGAGATGAGGAAGGAATGGGAGAGACAGAGAATGATGGAGGGGGCAAAAGTGAGGATGGGGGGAGGGGGGGCAAGAGGATGAGGGAGGGGGGAGAGAGACGAAGAGGAGGGGGGAGAAAGTGGAGGAGTGGGAGGGGGTGTGAGAGAGGAGGGGGGTGAGAGAAGGGGGCTAAAGCTTTTGCTAGGGTGCCGAGTACCCTTGTACTGGCCCTGCCAACAAGCAGTTGATACGTTACAAGCTTTCCAACCTCTCGGGGTAGGGGTAGGACCTGATGAAGGACCCAGAGAGGTTGGAAAGCTTGTAACGTATCAACTACTTGTTGGCCCAATAAACGGTGTCACACCCCCTACTCCCTCTCCCTCCTCTGTTACTACGTGGAAGACAGGACCAGCACGGTCCCCCACACCTGTAGATACAGGAGATTACAAGCACAGATAACATTAGGTTAATATTGTAATAACTGTCCAAAGTATTTGGTTACAGTGCAAACATTGATAAAATATTTTAATATACATAGGAGCCTATATACTAAGATTATATTTGACATCTATTTTGTCAAAATATCAGTGCTAATTTTTGAAGCATTGCATCCGATTGATGCAGTTTAAATTTAAACAGAATAATGTCTATTTTTTTTTATTTATAACTAGTATTAGATAATGTAAATTATTAGTGGATTATTATTTAGGATAGCCATACTGTGGAAATAACGCATTCATTTACCCCAAATATGGCGTCTTTTTTTAAAACAGGGGGCACTTTTTAAAAAAATTCAATACTCGAAAATGCCAAAATTAGAGAAAGTTTGCAACCAAAAAAAGTGAAACAATGCACCACGTCCACAAATCTTCCCCGTAAATTAAAAACAAACGCCAACCAAATTTCCCCAGATCCATCTTGGCTAGTAGCAGGCTCTGGTGAAGCCCAAATGTTTTCTCTTACCCCCCTGGCACAGCTCCTTCCCCCCTGGCATAGCCCCTTCCCCCTGGCTGGCTGGGCCCCCTCTCCCCCCCTGGCAGAGACCCCTTCCCCCTGGCTGGTAGAGCCCCCTCCCCCTGGCTGGCAAGACCCCTCCTCCCCCCGACACAGCCCCCTCCCCCCTGGCTGGCAGGGCTCCCTCCCCCCTGGCTGGCAGAGCCCCCTCCCCGTCACAGCCCCCTCCCCTGGCTGGCAGGGCTCCCTCCCCCCTGGCTGGCAGGGCTCCCTCCCCCCTGGCTGGCAGAGCCCCCTCCCCCTGGCAGAGCCCCTTCCCCTGGCTGGCAGAGCCCCCTCCCCCCGGCAAAGCCCCCTTCCCCTGGCTGGCAGAGCCCCCTCCCCCTGGCAGAGCCCCCTTCCCCTGGCTGGCAAGACCCCCCCCCCCGACACAGCCCCCTCCCCCCTGGCTGGCAGAGCCCCCACCCCTGGCTGGCAGAGCCCCCACCCCTGGCTGGCAGGGCCCCCTCCACCCTGGCTGGCAGAGCCCCCTCCCCCCTGGCTGGCACAGCCCCCCCCCCCTGGCTGGCAGGGCTCCCTCCCCCCTGACTGGCACAGCCCCCACCCCTGGCTGGCAGAGCCCCCACCCCTGGCTGGCAGAGCCCCCTCCCCCTGGCAGAGCCCCTCCCCCTGGCTGGCAGAGCCCCCTCCCCCTGGCAGAGCCCCCTACCCCTGGCAGAGCCCCCTTCCCCTGGCTGGCAGAGCCCCCTCCCCCCGGCAGAGCCCCTTCCCCTGGCTGGTAAGACCCCCCCCCCGACACAGCCCCCTCCCCCCTGGCTGGCAGAGCCCCTCCCCCTGGCTGGCAGAGCCCCTTCCCCTGGCTGGCAGAGCCCCTTCCCCCTGGCAGAGCCCCCTTCCCCTGGTTGGCAGAGCCCCCTCCCCCCGGCTGGCAGAGCCCCCTCCCCCTGGCAGAGCCCCCTTCACCTGGCTGGCAGAGCCCCCTCCCCCCGGCTGGCAGAGCCCCCTCCCCCGGCAGAGCCCGCTCCCCCTGGCAGAGCCCCCTTCCCCTGGCTGGCAGAGCCCCCTCCCCCCGGCAGAGCCCCCTTCCCCTGGCTGGCAGAGCCCCCACCCCTGGCTGGCAGGGCCCCCTCCCCCCTGGCTGGCACAGCCCCCCCCCCCTGGCTGGCAGGGCTCCCTCCCCCCTGGCTGGCAGGGCTCCATCCCCCCTGGCTTGCAGAGCCCCCTCCACCCGGCAGAGCCCCTTCCCCTGGCTGGCAGAGCCCCCTCCCCCTGGCACAGCCCCCACCCCTGGCTGGCAGAGCCCCCTCCCCCTGGCTGGCAGGGCTCCATCCCCCCTGGCTGGCAGAGCCCCCTCCCCCCGGCAGAGCCCCTTCCCCTGGCTGGCAGAGCCCCCTCCCCCTGGCACAGCCCCCACCCCTGGCTGGCAGAGCCCCCTCCCCCTGGCAGAGCCCCCTTCCCCTGGCTGGCACAGCCCCCTCCCCCTGGCTGGCAGAGCCCCCTCCCCCCGGCAGAGCCCCCTTCCCCTGGCTGGCACAGCCCCCACCCCTGGCTGGCACAGCCCCCACCCCTGGCTGGCACAGCCCCCTCCCCCTGGCAGAGCCCCCTTCCCCTGGCTAGCACAGCCCCCTCCCCCTGGCTGGCAGAGCCCCCTCCCCCCGGCAGAGCCCCCTTCCCCTGGCTGGCACAGCCCCCACCCCTGGCTGGCACAGCCCCCTCCCCCTGGCAGAGCCCCCTTCCCCTGGCTGGCAGAGCCCCCTCCCCCTGGCAGAGCCCCCTTCCCCCTGGCTGGCAGAGCCCCCTCCCCCTGGCAGAGCCCCCTTCCCCTGGCTGGCAGAGCCCCCTTCCCCTGGCTGGCACAGCCCCCTCCCCCTGGCAGAGCCCCCTTCCCCTGGCTGGCACAGCCCCCTCCCCCTGGCAGAGCCCCCTTCCCCTGGCTGGCACAGCCCCCTCCCCCCGGCAGAGCCCCCTTCCCCTGGCTGGCAGAGCCCCCTTCCCCTGGCTGGCACAGCCCCCTCCCCCTGGCAGAGCCCCCTTCCCCTGGCTGGCAGAGCCCCCTTCCCCTGGCTGGCACAGCCCCCTCCCCCCGGCAGAGCCCCCTTCCCCTGGCTGGCACAGCCCCCTCCCCCTGGCAGAGCCCCCTTCCCCTGGCTGGCACAGCCCCCTCCCCCTGGCAGAGCCCCCTTCCCCTGGCTGGCACAGCCCCCTCCCCCTGGCAGAGCCCCCTTCCCCTGGCTGGCACAGCCCCCTCCCCCCGGCAGAGCCTCTCCCGGATAGTGGATGTCAGCCTGTGCGCTCCGCATGCGCGCTGCCTGCACTGCAGAGTGCGCTGTGAGTCTCCAGCCCCGGGCAGCGCTCTCTGCACCTGCAGCCTCTCCCCCCCCCCCTCCCTCCCCCGCTCCCCGGGCATCCATCCTCCCGGCGGCAGGTACGTCTCGGGTGGGGACCGTGGGGGCAGAGGGGGTGTCACGGCTCGCGTGGGTCCGTGGAAAATGACGCTATGGGGGATGTAGGGGGTGGAGATCATACGATGGGGAGGGGGTGGGGGAGCACTGGTGACTGGTGATGGAAGCGTGGATGTGGACACGATCACGGGTGGGCATGGCGGATTCATACATGTCTATGGGTGTAAACCCCTTCGCTGCCATTCCTTTGCAATGTTTTGGCGACCCCACTGGCAGCGAAGGGGTTTCCCTGATCACGGGTGGACTTTGGATCACTAGTGGGTCCTCATTTTGTGGTTACAGGTGGGATTTTCCGCGCGTGGGCTCTGAGGGATGCTCCGGACACGGGTGGGTGCCGTGGTCCTGCGTGGGAGGAGGTTGCTGATGATGGGCAGGCTGTTTATCCCCAGGGTTCTGATCCATAGAAGCCAACACAACCCACTGGGGGCCCATATTAACCCCGTCAGTGCCATAATACACATACCCCTATACCGACATTGGCTACATTAACCCTTTCATTGCCGGTAGCTCCCAATTCGCCCCCATTCACATCATTAACTCCTTCAGTGCCAGGACACCACACCCCCTGCGCGGCTCCATCAGGGACCCCCCTATCTATGTGCCAGGAGCTGGGGGTCCCCAGATAATCCTGCAAGACCTATTGTCTGAATTAACCCCTTCGGTATGAGATGCACTAATCCATATGATATGCCCCTATCAATGCCAGTTAGCATTATTAACTCCTTTGTTGCCAGAGACCTTCATTTCCTAATTCACCCCCATCCGGGCATTAGCTGAACCCTCTCTGTGCCAGCGTGCCCCCTGATTATTCCAGCCAGGTGCCCGGTATCTATATTAACCACTTAAATCCCAAACATCCCATTTACTAAAACCTCTTCACAGACCCCCACCAGAAACCGGATTCCTTAAATCCACGCATTTCAGCGCCAGAGCCCCAGATAATCCTACACTAAAAGGTACCAGGTACCCCTTAACTGTCACACTCCCTGTTCCCTTCCCCGTGTCAGGTACCAGTTAGCTAAATTAACCCCTTCACCCACACCCCCTGATGTTACCCCCCCCCCCCCCCATCCCCACCTCTAGCAGTGGACAGAAAGCCCCAACCCCCTCCTCTCGATTCCTTGAATTTACAGAATATTTATCACATTGAATGTGATATATTGTACCAGCTTCTGATCCAATAGAATGGCCCAATTCTCAGCACATTGTATGTCTGTATTACAGGCTTTATTCCTATCCATTCTTATTCTTATACTCACACTCATTCTTGGGGTATGTATGTACTGTAGGTATGTAGGTAGGTATATATGTATTTATGTAGGTATGTATGTAGGTATATATGTATGTAGGTAGGTATGTAGGTATACATGTATGTATGTATGTATTTATGTATGTAGATAGGTATATATGTATGTATGTATGTATGTATGTATGTAGGTACTGTAGGTGTATATATGTATGTAGGTATATATGTATGTAGGTAGGTATATATGTATGTAGGTAGGTATGTATGTAGGTATATATGTATGTAGGTATATATGTATGTATGTAGGTATATATGTATGTAGGTAGGTATATATATATGTATGTAGGTAGCTATATGTGTATGTAGGTATATATGTATGTAGGTAGGTAGATATATATGTATGTATGTAGGTAGGTAGGTATATATGTATGTAGGTAGGTATATATGTATGTTTGTATACTGGTTTTGGCCAGCTTTTAATTGCACTAAATCACAAAAGCATATGCTTCGTTTATTTAACCCCCTTCAGGGCATTTTCACATATTTCACAAAGTTTAGTCCATGGGACAATAAGAAATTGCATATATTCAGTGTAGGTAACTGCTAAACTGAGTCTACTTGATGAGGTTGGTGGCTTGAATCAAGTTTTGATCAAAAGATGCAACCAAATGACCCCTTTGTCACACGGACTTAGGTTCTAAATGTAAACACGTCACTAGTATATTTTAGCCCAAATTGGTAGGAGAGCAGGATCTGTACTCTTGTTTTCCATGTATGTATGTATGTAGGTATGAAGGTATGTATGTATGTAGGTATGTATGTATGTATGTATATCTTTATTTATATAGTACTATCTGGGTACATAGCACTTTACAGCACTAATATATAATGCATCATGGGAACAAGCGCTTCAAACATAACACAATAGGGAAAGGCGTCACTGTCCCAAAGAGCTTACAGTCTGTGTGCTCGTGCTGTCCTGGTGTTGAGGTTAAACAGGTAACAGCAGCAGACACTTTCCAGTTTAAGCGCTGCAAGATTTATAGCAGACTGACAGCAGCCTAGTAATGTCTTGTACCAGTCAGCACAGCATATTGAGATTGCAATAAAGTGAAAGCGCTCGGCTATATAACACGCTCTTTACTGCCGTGAATGTTCCTTGCATCATTTAACGAATGTTAATTGCTTTTATCATTTGCGTCTAACGAGAATATGATTCATTCCAAACAAATGAAATTGTAGAAACACAAAGTCGGCGTCGCTGTGTCGTAATTTGTCTGAGATTCTTCCCATTTGTCATTTCCCTGTATATATTTTAATATTTCATCTTCCCAGGAAATTGTAGTGAAGCTTATGATATATTGTCCCTGGGGAGGGGGGGGGGGGGGGTGTTTGCCTTCCTCTGGATCAATATAAATATAAATATAGAATGAGTATCTTAGTTGGCTAAATGTAACACCGGTCGGTCTCATGGATACAGTGTGTCTTTTTAGATGTAAGCATGTAACTGTACTGTGTTACTATACAAAGGATGAGCTTGATGGATATATGTCTTTTTTTATGTCACTGTGTCACTATGTCACTGTGTCACCGTGTCACTATGTGACCATGTATGTCACTGTGTCACTATGCCACTGTGTCACTATGTCACTGTGTCACTATGTGACCATGTATGTCACTGTGTCACTATGTGACCATGAATGTCACTGTGTCACTGTGTCACTATGTGACAGTGTCACTATGTCACTCTGTGACCCCCCGATCCATGGTTGCCTTTGCTGCGCCCTGATGATTTGAGGATTTAGGGCCTTATTGAATATCCGCCCGAGCTGCCAATCAGGCTATTTTCGGCCAAAGTTCCCCCATTTTCGTCAGTAATGAATTCCAGCCTCAAACAGCCTGACTGGCTGCTTCCACTAAGCCAGGAGGTCATGGAAAGACCACCAGATGTTTCAGCGCCCGGAGTCAGTGAGATGGTATGAACTAAATCAGGAGCGGCCAACGCCAGTCCTCAAGAGCCACCAACAGGTCAGTTTTTCAGGATATCCCTACTTCCGCACAGGTGGCTCAGTTTTCGACTGCACCTGTGTTGTTGCAGGGATATCCTGAAAACCTGACCTGTTGGTGGCTCTTGAGGACTGGAGTTGGCTGCCCCTGAACTAGGGGGTATGGAGTACTAGTACTTCTTTCTTTACACGCCCCTTAGTACCACTCAAAAACAAGGCGCACAACGCACATAGTGAGGTATAGTAAAAAATGATACATTTACTAAAAGGTTAAAGGTTCTGCGTACAACAATAATGAATAAAACAAGCAATTTTGGTCAGGCTTGGAACACTAGCAGTGCGCCGCTCAGTTCCGTGGTGCGCCTACCGATGACGTCACAGGTTTCTCCTCTGCTCCGGAGAATAGAGGGAATTCCCTGAAGCAGTAACTTTGAGTTACGAAACGCGTTGGAAGTTATTTGCTCCTTAACCTGACCCAAACCTTGGTATTTTATTTAGCCAAGCTCACACTTGGTTTCCCCTCCCTGTCCCCCGCACTATTGCATGCCGCATATGTGTTTGACGCTGCCCTGGACGTTCCTCTATGCTCCGGAGCAGAGGAGAAACCTGTGACGTCATCGGTAGGCGCACCACGGAACTGAGCAGCGCACTGCTAGTGTTCCAAGCCTGACCTGTGGGACTAACGGAGGTTTCTGTACTCCGCAACGGGACATTTTACCGGCCTTACCATCTGGTTACCCTGAGATGAGCGAAGTGTGACCCAAGACTCCATGGAGATTCCTGGTCTGGCTGATGACGGCTGTGTTCCTGTTGTTCGAACCGCCTCCGCTGAAGAGCTGACACTGGGGCTGTCCTACTAGTGGTAACCCCACTAACCAATTGCTTGTTTTATTCATTATTGTTGTATGCAGAACCTTTAACCTTTTAGTAAATTTATCATTTTTTACTATACCTCACTATGTGCGCCTTGTTTTTGAGTCGTTTTTCTACAGCAGGGGTGTCGAGCCACCCCCTTAAGAAGGCTGCAGACGCAATATACTGACCTCCTCCACAAAGGTTTAATCACTCCTTATTGTGTTATTGTGTTCAATATCACCTTATAGTGTGTTCAATGTTTAGCACTTGATGTGGGACTATGTTTTAGCTGCGCACTGATCACCTTTTTCCCTTAGTGCCACTACCTGTTTATTTACACACTTAACAGTTCCACGCTGGTCTGAGGAAGATGTGTTTGTTTGATGAAGATTCTCCCTTTCCCAGTTTTATGGCAGAACTATTACTTAAATCTTCCTAAAATGCAGCTTAAGTCCGAGCGCCAACTGTGAGACGGGACAGACCACTGCCACGTTTAACTCCTCTGGATGAATGAAGCCACGTGGACCACTGATCAGAGGCTGGAGCCAATATCTCATCTCATTAGAACATATTAAGTATTAAGTGTACCCCCCACATTTACTAATCATCGTCCTGCTCATTGTAATGGCCGCTCTGCGTGATCACTGGTGTCCTGCGCATTGTAATGGCCGCTCTGCGTGATCACTGGTGTCCTGCGCATTGTAATGGCCGCTCTGCGCAGTCACTGGTGTCCTGCGCATTGTAATGGCCGCTCTGCGTGATCACTGGTGTCCTGCGCATTGTAATGGCCGCTCTGCGCAGTCACTGGTGTCCTGCGCATTGTAATGGCCGCTCTGCGTGATCACTGGTGTCCTGCGCATTGTAATGGCCGCTCTGCGCAGTCACTGGTGTCCTGCGCATTGTAATGGCCGCTCTGCGTGATCACTGGTGTCCTGCGCATTGTAATGGCCGCTCTGCGCAGTCACTGGTGTCCTGCGCATTGTAATGGCCGTTCTGTGCGGTCACTGGTGTCCTGCGCATTGTAATGGCCGCTCTGCGCGGTCACTGGTGTCCTGCGCATTGTAATGGCTGCTCTGCGCGGTCACTGGTGTCCTGCGCATTGTAATGGCCGCTCTGCACGGTCACTGGTGTCCTGCGCATTGTAATGGCCGCTCTGCGCGGTCACTGTCTGCATTGTAATGGCCACTCTGCGCGGTCACTGGTGTCCTGCGCATTGTAATGGCGCGCAGTCACTGGTGTCCTGCGCATTGTAATGGCCGCTCTGCGTGATCACTGGTGTCCTGCGCATTGTAATGGCCGATCTGCGTGGTCACTGGTGTCCTGCGCATTGTAATGGCCGCTCTGCGCGGTCACTGGTATCCTGCGCGTTGTAATGGCCGCTCTGCGTGATCACTGCTGTCCTGCGCATTGTAATGGCCGCTCTGCGCGGTCACTGCTGTCCTGCGCATTGTAATGGCCGCTCTGCGCGGTCACTGGTGTCCTGCGCATTATAATGGCCGCTCTGCGTGATCACTGCTGTCCTGCGCATTGTAATGGCCGCTCTGCGCGGTCACTGGTGTCCTGCGCATTGTAATGGCCGCTCTGCGCACTGTAACATTGCTCTGTCTTTGCGCACATTATTCCACGCCTGGTGTACGTTATTTAAAGGATGTTTCCTCAGCTACTTGTTGCAAGGTTTTAATAACAAGGCTACATGAGAGTCCAGGGGAGGTCGAGCGGCGATATTACACTTTATAATGTAAGTCCCATCGCACAGCTTTGAGGTTTTTGCTTTGAAGTATTTTACAAAGTTAAAAGAGCAAAAGGCATTTAAATGATATATATGTATATCTTCCTTATTTAAAGGCGTTTAAATGATATATATGTATATCTTCCTTATGTAAAGGCGTTTAAATGATATATGTATATCTTCCTTATTTAAAGGCGGATGCCTTGCTTTCCATGCCGGCTTCAGTTGCATGTTGGCAAGAACCTACCACTTTAACCGGTATATTGTTCAAGTTTTCATCGTATGGTTAAACCTACCAGCACAAGTGCCCCCCTACATCTTCCTGAGCACCCATGTGTGTATATATATATATATATGTGTGTGTACTTTTACATACAGTTATAAATATATATATGTATAAATAGTCCATGTGGAAAATGCACTCCAAAATTAGCTACAGGGGGGTGGGGGGGGGGGGGCAAGGTACAGGTGTGCAGCGACTGTAAATAGGAATAGAACCAGCACTGCTCCAATGCAAGATCATTTATTTTGGGGTGACAAAGGTCCAGTCAGGGACCGAAATGTTTATTCCCCCAAATAAATGAATTTGCATTGGAGCAGTGTTTGTTCTATCCATATATATATATATGCATATACATCTCAAGCCCGTGTCTCCCCACTGCTGGATGAAGACTCCCCAGTGATCTCCCAGGTCCTGCGGTTACAGCCTCTTCTCCACGTCGCTCCCACACATTCCCTCATCCCATCCTCTCCAGCCCGTGTCTCCCCACTGCTGGATGAAGCCTCCCCAGTGATCTCCCAGGTCCTGCGGTTACAGCCTCTTCTCCACGTCGCTCCCACACATTCCCTCATCCCATCCTCCCCAGCCCGTGTCTCCCCACTGCTGGATGAAGCCTCCCCAGTGATCTCCCAGGTCCTGCGGTTACAGCCTCTCTTCTCCACGTCGCTCCCACACATTCCCTCGTCCCGTCCTCCCATTTTCCTGTTGTTCGTCGTCTTCGTCTTTTAATCTCTCTTGGAATCCAGTTGAGTCCCATCTCTGTCCAACGACGGTCAATTCTTACTGCGATATGTCCATCCCGTCGCCATTTTCATTTCTTCCTCGTGTGATGATGACTATATATATATATATATATATATATATATATATATATATATCTCATAAACATTTGCACAGCTCTATGATACGCCATCTTCTAGATCATCCAATTTCTACACAGAGCAATCCGCCTGTCCTACGTAGATTACGTGTGTGTGTGTGGGGCTGTGTATGCGTGTGTACCGTATCTGACTGTACACACATATAATATGTATTTGTGTATCAGTAGGACTGGAGGATTACTCTGTGTAGCATTTGTAGCATTACCCTGAGCATCAGAAGAGAGTCTATTACAGAGCTGTGCAAATCTTTGTGATAGAGCATCTGTTAGGAGTCGCAGACACAGATGTGCCCGGAGTCCAGATGTGCATAGAGAAAACACTCATCTCTGTTCTGTTCCTTTAAAGGTAACAATGTCTCCAGAATGTGGATCTATTTATCAAAGTTACAGAAACTGAAGGAGAACAGCCTCACAGGACCGTACGGCGCAGAGAATCAGAGCCCTATCTCGCTATGTTCTCTAATATCTCATAAGAAGTCACATAACGCATTATTACATTTAATTGGCAGCTACTCCATACATCCCTGAAACACCTCAAACATGTTTCTGTGGAGTGGTAAAGAAAGGGAGGAATCACTGCAGGATGTATAAATACTGTAGGTACGTTACAGCAGATTGACGTGATTCAGCGGAACTGTGCCAATAACAGAACACATGGGACATGTTTCACTGTTACAGTTCTGCGTCTCATGTAAGTCAGGGGCGGGCAACTCCAGTCCTGAAGGGCTACCAACAGGTCAGGTTTTCAGGATATCCCTGCTTCAGCACAGGTGGCTCAATCAGTGGCTCCCTGCTTCAGCACAGGTGGCTCAGTCTTGGACTGAGCCAGTGATTGAGCCACCTGTGCTGAAGCAGGGGTATCCTGAAAACCTGACCCGTTGGTGGGCCTTGAGGACTAGAGTTTCTCACGCCTGCAGTAAAATCACCATACAAATCTTATCGGGATATAGCAACACATACTAAGTAAGGGGCATCGGCGTTACATGCACCAAACCTGCAAACATGGACCTCCCCCTTCCCGATAGGATTGATACACACTGTGAGCTGCAGGCTGCTGAGTATCACAGAGCACACAGGACTCACTGCTCGTCAGAAGGTTGTACCCAACTGAGCTGATTGCTGCAGCTATTCCAAGGCTGCAGTGATCAGGGGGGGGCTGGAAAGGAGTCCAGAGAAGAATCATGACAGCCATTTTAAGAGCCCTTATAAATATTACTAATAAGTTGTATGTTTGTGAAATATTTGAAGAAAAGGCGTGTGAGGGCTTGGAAGTGTGCCCACCGACTGCGTGTGTAAAGAATACGGCGGGTGCACTATGCAAAGCCATGCGTTGCAGGCCTCTATAAAGAGGAATGGATTTCGTGAGACGGGAGGATCCGCTGGTTACCAGCTCTCCTACACACGGTTACTATGTGTTTAATGATGGATTAATAATAGTGCAATACAGAAAGCAGGCAGTTCCCAGCACTGACGTTCCCGAATAATGGCTTCGACCTTCAGTGTGTGCTTCTTGCCAAAGCACCAGGGCATGTGAAGCAAAACCCCAAACATGTTTTATATATATATATACGGTTGCAACACGACAGCAAGGGACAGCACGCAGGTAAGCAGATCATACATTTTCTAAATTTGATAGAAGACACAAAAAACGACGTTTCGGTCCCCCAGTGGGACTTTTCTCAAGGTGGTGAATAGAGTAACATATCTATAGGGCTGTGACAGCATACAAGCCCAATATTACAGGAAGGTACTTTATGCCCATTGCATTACTCTACCAGTTTGTGATAATGTAATGTTTCTCTGTGCTATTGTTACCCTTCACACCCTTTGTAATGTAACCCTTCACACCCTTTGTATTGTTACCCTTCACACCCTTTGTATTGTTACCTTTCACACCCTTTGTATTGTTACCCTTCACACCCTTTGTATTGTTACCCTTCACACCCTTTGTATTGTTACCCTTCACACCCTTTGTATTGTTACCCTTCACACCCTTTGTAATGTTACCCTTCACACCCTTTGTATTGTTACCCTTCACATTGTTACCCTTCACACCCTTTGTAATGTTATCCTTCACACCCTTTGTAATGTTACCCTTCACACCCTTTGTATTGTTACCCTTCACACCCTTTGTATTGTTACCCTTCACACCCTTCGTATTGTTACCTTTCACACCCTTTGTATTGTTACCCTTCACACCCTTTGTAATGTTACCCTTCACACCCTTTGTAATGTTACCCTTCACACCCTTTGTATTGTTACCCTTCACACCCTTTGTATTGTTACCCTTCACACCCTTTGTATTGTTACCCTTCACACCCTTTGTAATGTTACCCTTCACACCCTTTGTAATTTTACCCTTCACACCCTTTGTATTGTTACCCTTCACACCCTTTGTAATGTTACCCTTCACACCCTTTGTAATGTTACCCTTCACACCCTTTGTATTGCTACCCTTCACACCCTTTGTATTGTTACCCTTCACACCCTTTGTAATGTTACCCTTCACACCCTTTGTAATGTTACCCTTCACACCCTTTGTAATGTTACCCTTCACACCCTTTGTATTGTTACCCTTCACACCCTTTGTAATGTTACCCTTCACACCCTTTGTATTGTTACCCTTCACACCCTTTGTATTGTTACCCTTCACACCCTTTGTATTGTTACCCTTCACACCCTTTGTAATGTTACCCTTCACACCCTTTGTAATGTTACCTTTCACACCCTTTGTATTGTTACCCTTCACACCCTTTGTAATGTTACCCTTCACACCCTTTGTAATGTTACCCTTCACACCCTTTGTAATGTTACCCTTCACACCCTTTGTAATGTTACCCTTCACACCCTTTGTAATGTTACCCTTCACACCCTTTGTATTGTTACCCTTCACACCCTTTGTATTGTTACCCTTCACACCCTTTGTATTGTTACCCTTCACACCCTTTGTATTGTTACCCTTCACACCCTTTGTAATGTTACCCTTCACACCCTTTGTAATGTTACCCTTCACACCCTTTGTAATGTTACCCTTCACACCCATTGTAATGTTACCCTTCACACCCTTTGTATTGATACCCTTCACACCCTTTGTATTGATACCCTTCACACCCTTTGTATTGATACCCTTCACACCCTTTGTACTGCACTGCACAGTATGGTTTTGCCTTTCGAAATAAATGGTAATAAGAATACGTCCTCTCCATCCTCGAAACACAACTAAAAATGCCTTGAAGCGGCGAGAATCATCATTAATACTTTATTTTATGTATTGCAATTTTTGAGTAAGGTCTGCCCATGCTGCTTGTTTGCGCGCGCGAGAGAGAGCTGCGCGATGAATCACATTGGCGTCATGTGATCGTGTATGGCGCGCCCAATGAGGGCGAACCAGTTCCGTGATGTAACCCCCCCGATATGCCCCCCCCCCCTCGGCACAACTGCTGCAAGCTAGCGCAACGTCACGACGCTCCGTCTCGCGCTCGCGGGCAGACAGCATGACGCGGCGTTATATGGTAGTACGGGGAAATTTGACTAGAATAAATGTATCAATGTCCTTAACAAAATGCAGCTGCCGGAATCACCAGGGGTTCTGCTAAATGTGCCTCTGATTGAGCCACCTGTGCTGAAGCAGGGATATCCTGAAAACCTGACCTGTTGGTGGGGGGGGGGGGAGAGATGGGGGGCTTCAGGACTGGAGTTGATCCCTCTTGTCCTGCAGAACAAGGACCTGTGTCATTGTGTCTCACTTCATATATTACCACAGTGTCGCCCTATCATTTGCTGACTCTTCCCCCCTAATAATGTCTCCTCCTCAACTCCTACCATTGCTTCACTTCATTGCGACTTGTAACTCCTCCCCTAACGCCTCCTATTGCTCCAGATAAATATTTCCGAAATCACCTTTGTATTACTGATGCCCAGAAAGTCATTCATTTGCCCAGAAAAGTGACATTGCTGGTTACATGGAATATCAAACCCGTCAGTAGTCTTTACTTGGGTAGAAATAGCAGCGGGGAAATTAATTGTGTACAATTCCGTCGTAATCAGTGAGTATTGTGTATACAGCTTATTCTGTGAGTATTGTGTATACAGCTTATTCTGCGAGTATTGTGTATACAGCTTATTCTGCGAGTATTGTGTATACAGCTTATTCTGCGAGTATTGTGTATACAGCTTATTCTGCGAGTATTGTGTATACAGCTTATTCTGTGAGTATTGTGTATACAGCTTATTCTGCGAGTATTGTGTATACAGCTTATTCTGCGAGTATTGTGTATACAGCTTATTCTGCGAGTATTGTGTATACAGCTTATTCTGTGAGTATTGTGTATACAGCTTATTCTGTGAGTATTGTGTATACAGCTTATTCTGTGAGTATTGTGTATACAGCTTATTCTGTGAGTATTGTGTATACAGCTTATTCTGTGAGTATTGTGTATACAGTTTATTCTGTGAGTATTGTGTATACAGCTTATTCAGTGAGTATTGTGTATACAGCTTATTCTGTGAGTATTGTGTATACAGCTTATTCTGTGAGTATTGTGTATACAGCTTAATCTGTGAGTATTGTGTATACAGCTTATTCTGTGAGTATTGTGTATACAGTTTATTCTGTGAGTATTGTGTATACAGCTTATTCTGTGAGTATTGTGTATACAGCTTATTCTGTGAGTATTGTGTATACAGCTTATTCTGTGAGTATTGTGTATACAGCTTATTCTGTGAGTATTGTGTACACAGCGTAATTGTGTATACAGCTTATTCTGTGCAATGTGCTTTTTGAATAGGACATTAGAAAAGCTATAAAATTGGTTTCACACCATGAAACAAGCGCACACAAGTGAGACACGATGCTGCACGCCCGGTGACCTCTTTATTGCACGCCCGGTGACCTCTTTATTGCACGCCCGGTGACCTCTTTATTGCACTCCCGATATACAGTATTGCTAGCGCAGAGGGCAGAGAGAAATCAGGGCGTCATCGTCTTTCCTTTCATGTGATAAAGAGATTTCTATCAAGGAGAGCCTAGAAAAGTGACCCTCCCCCCCCCCCCCGTCTGCTGGAAATCAGGGCGTCTGCTGATAAATAGGGGGTGCTGGAAATCAGGGCGTCTGCTGATAAATAGGGGGTGCTGGAAATCAGGGCGTCTGCTGATAAATAGGGGTGCTGGAATCAGGGCGTCTGCTGATAAATAGGGGGTGCTGGAATCAGGGCGTCTGCTGATAAATAGGGGGTGCTGGAAATCAGGGCGTCTGCTGATAAATAGGGGGTGCTGGAAATCAGGGCGTCTGCTGATAAATAGGGGGTGCTGGAAATCAGGGCGTCTGCTGATAAATAGGGGGTGCTGGAAATCAGGGCGCCTGCTGATAAATAGGGGGTGCTGGAAATCAGGGCGTCTGCTGATAAATAGGGGGTGCTGGAAATCAGGGCGTCTGCTGATAAATAGGGGGTGCTGGAAATCAGGGCGTCTGCTGATAAATAGGGGGTGCTGGACAGTATGGATTTGCTAAATGGGGTTGTGTTCTGTGTTCTGTAAGGTGGACAGTGTTGAATTGTATTGTATGTCTTTATTTATATAGCGCCATTAATGTACATAGCGCTTTACAGTAGTAATACATGTGGTAATCAAATAAATAACAGATAATATAAATAACAGATCATGGGAATAAGTGCTTTAGACATAAACATAACATTAAGGAAGAGGAGTCCCTGCTCCGAGGAGCTTACAGTCTAATTGGTAGGTAGGGAGAACGTACAGAGACCGTAGGAGGGAGTTCTGGTAAGTGCGTCTGCAGGGGGCCAAGCATTATGTATCGTGTGTTCAGAGTATCCACAGTGCTATTCATATGCTTCTTTAAGCAAGTGTGTCTTAAGGTGGGTCTTAAAGGTGGATAGAGAGGGTGCAAGTCGGGTACTGAGGGGAAGGGCATTCCAGAGGTGTGGGGCAGTCAGCGAAAAAGGTTTAAGGTGGGAGAGGGCTTTAGATACAAAGGGGGTAGAAAGAAGACATCCTTGAGCAGAACGCAAGAGTCAGGATGGTGCATAGCTAGAAATTAGGGCTGAGATGTAAGGAGGGGCAGAAGAGTGTAAAGCTTTAAAAGTGAGGAGAAGAATGGAGTGTGAGATGCGGGATTTGATTGGAAGCCAGGAGAGGGATTTCATGAGGGGAGATGCTGAGACAGATCTAGGAAAGAGTAGAGTGATTCTGGCAGCAGCGTTTAGGATAGATTGTAGAGGAGACAGGTGAGAGGCAGGAAGGCCGGACAGCAGGAGGTTACAGTAATCAAGACGGGAGAGAATGAGGGCCTGAGTCAGAGTTTTAGCAGTCGAGCAACAGAGGAAAGGGCGTATCTTTGTTATATTATGGAGGAAAAAGAGACAGGTTTTAGATACGTTTTGAATGTGAGAGGAGAATGTGAGAGAGGAGTCGCGTGTGACCCCTAGGCAGCGTGCTTGGGCTACTGGGTGAATGATCGTAGTTCCAACAGTAATGTGGAAGGAGGTAGTGGGGTCAGGTTTGGGATGAAGTATGAGGAACTCTGTTTTAGCTATGTTGAGTTTATATATATATATATATAAACTCAACATAGCTAAAACAGAGTTCCTCATACTTCATCCCAAACCTGACCCCACTACCTCCTTCCACATTACTGTTGGAACTACGATCATTCACCCAGTAGCCCAAGCACGCTGCCTAGGGGTCACACGCGACTCCTCTCTCACATTCAAAACGTATCTAAAACCTGTCTCTTTTATATATATATATAGTGGTTGACAAATCACCAAAAAATGTACTCGCCACACAAAAAAATCTACTTGCCACCTAGTACCAAACGTGTGCTGCTTATATATATATATATATATATATATATATATATATATATATATATATATATATATATATATATATAATCAAAAAAATAAAAAAATAAATAGATGATACCGTTCTGTGGCTAACTAAATGCTTTTATTTGTGCGAGCTTTCGAGATACACTGATCTCTTCTTCCGGCGATGTTACAATGAATGAAGCAAAAGGTAAACTTAAAAACAGTGTCTCTTGGAATGTGCTATACTGTGCTATATGTATGCACACACAGCTGTCTCTCACACATACTAATACTCCTTGTTTTTCCATCCCTATACACCAATAGGAACCACTAAGTATCCACACACACTTTTAGTTGTGCTACTAACTCTCACATTTCCACACCCACCCACACCATTTATATCCACTCCCACTCCACACACACCTTGTGTAAAGCACTGTATATACTGTGGGCTCTCCATTCATTTTTATTCACACTGATACACATACACACTCTTTCTTCACTTGCTTTCAGTAACCATTTAACACCTCTAGCCATAAAACACATCCACACCGGGGGAAGGAACAGCACAGATAACATTCCAAGAGACACTGTTTTTAAGTTTACCTTTTGCTTCATTCATTGTAACATCGCCGGAAGAAGAGATCAGTGTATCTCGAAAGCTCGCACAAATAAAAGCATTTCGTTAGCCACAGAGCGGTATCATCTATTTATTTTTTTATTTTTTTGATTATTGAAGCTTGGCTAACACGGTACTGATACCTCTACATGTATATATATATATAATACAATCATAGTAATGAACGCTATATATATATATACACACACACCCACTCACCTGCAGTTGATCTAATATAATTACCACCATGGACACTGGCTGTATCCCCGCAGTGGGAGGCGGGATATAGGGCCCTGACTGGGAGCCTTATATATCCGGTAATATCACGTCAGATATCCTGAGCAGCACTACCTGAAACCTCATTTAACTCTTTAGTATCAAGGGAACGGAAGCTGCAGTCCTGCTTAGCAATGTATACGGAAACCCATGAAACATACCCCCTTAAGGCCCCTACAGTGAGATCTTCCCAAGCAATGGAAAGGCGGCCCACATCATTTTGAATAGGGCCTCTCTTGGTCCATAGCGCTACTCTCCACAACCTTCCCTAATGTACACAATCCCATCATACACTATTCCTAACATATACAGGCACAGAATTCTGCTCGTGGCATCAATTTGACGAGAAAAACCTGGAATGTATCTTAAAACATGTCCCTGCAATTAAATATAGTTTAGCTAGCCTGTTACACACATATATATTCTGTTTCTCCTGGGGCGTTGTCTGATTTTGAAAGTGTAAGAACTAGAAGATATTAATGTAACACAAACCTTGGTCAGAGTTTCCATCTTTCATTTGTCCAAAAGGAACGTAGTAGGGCTTTTAACATTTGTCACTTCAAATATTATAACTACAAAAGGATTTTACTGATTGTAAAACAATATGGACATGAAAGATATTATTTATTTATTTATAAAATGCTTTACCAGGAAGTGATACATTGAGAGTTACCTCTCGTTCTCACGCGTGTCCTGGGCACAGAGTTATGATGACAGATACATAGTTACATTAAATGATCAGGGTTATACATTTATATACAGACATTGCATGAACAGTTAGAGATAATACTGTATATACACACACTCCTGTATATATTATAGGCGTATGTAACAGTTACAGACCAGATTAAAATGTGAGACCGCTTTAGTTATGAAAGAACTTAGACTGGTGGCGGCTGTGAGAGTCTCCGGACGACTGTTCCAGTTTTGGGGTGCACGGTAAGAGAAGGAGGAGCGTCCGGATACTTTGCTGAACCTTGGGACCATGAACAGTCTTTTGGCGACGAAAAATATACCATGGGACGTGTCCATTTATATACATGTGTGTGAAACTTTAGTGTAGGTTTTGCCGGCCTAACTGCTATCTAAGCGCCCCACCCCACCGCCCCACCCCTCCACTGTCCCTCCGCCTCACCATCCCCCTGAACACCGCCCCACCCCTCCACTGTCCCTCCGCCTTTTAATCTGTCTAAATGATATTGCAATACGCTTTCAGCCCTTCTCCCCCGAATAGTTTTTTCCGGATCACGATACAGACAGGCAGTCCTCCTGGAACCTGGAACCCAAGGGATCTGATGGAGCCGGTCCCACAGACAGTATCCACGAGACACACGAGAAAGATGATGTTTCCGTTTTCTGAGCTTCTGCAGAACACGTTATTACACGGCAGTCCCAGCATGAGATATCAGTCTGTCGCGCTACCGATGAAGTCACACATCTGTGCAAACGAAATCATGGAATTTTTTTTATTTCCACATGTATTAAGTAGCTAAAAGTGTAAGAATAAGAACGAATCCAAAAACCTGCAACTTTGTAACCTAAATCCCTTCCGTGTCAGAGGGGATTGCAATGTGCCGCTCTCTTCCACACGCTGAACGTTTCCGTGTGTATGTGCTGTATGAAGGTGATAACCCTCAGTACCGCTGAATCCCCTCACAATACAAGGTGATGCTACGAAGTGGCATGTGGGTAAGTGCTACTCTGGGGCATGCAACGGGTCCCATTGGCTTCTCTACACGCCAGGGCTGCAGGAATAAGCATCCATCCACATGTCAATGCACCATCTACCCACTGCCAAGTTCTGTGCACACAGCGCCGCCTGCAGGTCACTGACGAGAAAGCATTCCATTCATGAACTATGGCTAAATGGTCAACGATCGCCGGGTCCCCGCACGGCGCAAACAAAAGGCGTGACCGCGCGCGTGCACAAGAGCGACGGTGCGGGAGATTTTTTGCAAGACATTTGTTTATTTTGTTTTGCGGCGGCCGGGTCACATGATGTTATAGCCACGCCTCCGCCACGCCTCCCCATCACGCTCGTAATTGGAATCCTAGAGGCCACGGATCACTTCTCCTACAGGCGCACGCGTGACGCCATGCTCTCCGTCGCGCGTGCGTGTGCGCCTACTATATCCAAGGCCGAAGATGCTCAGTTAACAATTGTATTGTATGTCTTTATATATATAGCGCCTAAAGTGTACTCGTCGCTTCACAAAGAATACAGTACGGGGAATTATAATACTACAATAAGTGCAGCAAAATCAGACAATAGGAAAGGAAATCACTGCCCCGAAGAGCTTACAATCTAACAATGAATTGGTTCACATCATTAGCGCGTACATGCCACAAGCTGGATGCAGTGAAACAGAAGACAATTTTCTGGGACATGGCGGACGATGTACTGATGGCAATCCCTCCAGGCAAGCTGGTGATCATCAGGGACAACCTGACCGGCAACATTGGAGAAGATTGCGTGGGAATCCAGAGGCTACATGGCCGTCACAGGTTTGGGGGGCAGAGGGATTATTGGCCATATTAACTGAGCAGGGCTATTCCAAAAAAACATCTTCACTTGAATGGGCCTTAAGGAGTCTTCCGAAATAGCAGCCTGGAGCCCCTCGGTAACGGGGCAGCTGACCGCATGCTCCCCCCTCTTCCATTGGCCTTTACCCGGGGGGGAGAGCACGCGGGCAGGGTTGGCACTTATCAGGGTTTATTTGTGTAAATAAAGCTGTGGCCTTTGTACCTCCAGACCTTTGTGGTGTGTTTATTTATATGTGGGTTTGGGGAGGGAAGGGGGGCTTCCTCACAGGCTCCAAGGTCATGCACCGCTTAGAAAACATGGGCCAAAGGAAGAAAGGGCAGAGGAGTCCTCTCATTCATTGCGTTTTTCAGCCTCTCTTTGATCTTCCCCACAGCTTGGCCTATCAGAGACCATGCCTTTGGTTAAGAGGAATATTGAGCCACGACACCTGTGCAGAGGGATTGTGCCAGATGCAGTCACCAGTGAACTGGAGTGTGTCACCAACAGCACCTTGGCTGCTATCATCAAACAGCTGGGGAGCCTGAGTAAGTCCCTCATTCTAACCTATGTTCAAGCCTTGGATGTATTTGTCAATTGATACAATGTAGTCAGGGCCATCTTAACAACATTAGGGGCCCCCCGGCAAAGCAGTGCATGGGGCCCTGCTTACACTGTCGCTCCCAGCCCCCCACGCGCTTACTAACAGCAGCAGGCACCGGAATATTAAAGATATGCTGGTTATTATTATGATGGCTTGTACTGTACAAATGCTTCCTCAGTTGTAGGGTTATAAAGATGTTTTTACAAATCACAAAGATTCCCCACATGCCAAATATATTTTTTGCATCAATCTCTTTCCAAAAGTCAAAGTAATGAGCATTTTCACAGCAAAGGATGTGATCAGGGTGAGAAGGAGAAAAGGATGTGATCAGGGTGAGAAGGAGAAGAGGATGTGATCAGGGTGAGAAGGAGAAGAGGATGTGATCAGGGTAAGAAGGAGGAAAGGATGTGATCAGGGTGAGAAGGAGGAAAGGATGTGATCAGGGTGAGAAGGAGAAGAGGATGTGATCAGGGTGAGAAGGAGAAGAGGATGTGATAGGGTGAGAAGGAGGAAAGGATGTGATCAGGGTGAGAAGGAGGAAAGGATGTGATCAGGGTGAGAAGGAGAAAAGGATGTGATCAGGGTGAGAAGGAGAAAAGGATGTGATCAGGGTGAGAAGGAGAAAAGGATGTGATCAGGGTGAGAAGGAGAAAAGGATGTGATCAGGGTGAGAAGGAGAAAAGGATGTGATCAGGGTGAGAAGGAGAAAAGGATGTGATCAGGGTGAGAAGGAGAAGAGGATGTGATAGGGTGAGAAGGAGGAAAGGATGTGATCAGGGTGAGAAGGAGGAAAGGATGTGATCAGGGTGAGAAGGAGAAAAGGATGTGATCAGGGTGAGAAGGAGAAAAGGATGTGATCAGGGTGAGAAGGAGAAAAGGATGTGATCAGGGTGAGAAGGAGAAAAGGATGTGATCAGGGTGAGAAGGAGAAAAGGATGTGATCAGGGTGAGAAGGAGAAAAGGATGTGATCAGGGTGAGAAGGAGAAAAGGATGTGATCAGGGTGAGAAGGAGAAGAGGATGTGATCAGGGTGAGAAGGAGAAAAGGAAGTGATCAGGGTGAGAAGGAGAAGAGGATGTGATCAGGGTGAGAAGGAGCAAAGGACGTGATCAGGGTGAGAAGGAGCAAAGGACGTGATCAGGGTGAGAAGGAGCAAAGGACGTGATCAGGGTGAGGAGGAGCAAAGGACGTGATCAGGGTGAGGAGGGAAGGACGTGATCAGGGTGAGAAGGAGGAAAGGATGTGATCAGGGTGAGAAGAAGAAAAGGATGTGATCAGGGTGAGAAGGAGAAAAGGATGTGATCAGGGTGAGAAGGAGAAGAGGATGTGATCAGGGTGAGAAGGAGAAAAGGATGTGATCAGGGTGAGAAGGAGAAGAGGATGTGATAGGGTGAGAAGGAGGAAAGGATGTGATCAGGGTGAGAAGGAGGAAAGGATGTGATCAGGGTGAGGAGAAGAGGATGTGATCAGGGTGAGAAGGAGAAAAGGATGTGATCAGGGTGAGAAGGAGAAAAGGATGTGATCAGGGTGAGAAGGAGAAAAGGATGTGATCAGGGTGAGAAGGAGAAAAGGATGTGATCAGGGTGAGAAGGAGAAAAGGATGTGATCAGGGTGAGAAGGAGAAAAGGATGTGATCAGGGTGAGAAGGAGAAGAGGATGTGATCAGGGTGAGAAGGAGAAAAGGAAGTGATCAGGGTGAGAAGGAGAAGAGGATGTGATCAGGGTGAGAAGGAGCAAAGGACGTGATCAGGGTGAGAAGGAGCAAAGGACGTGATCAGGGTGAGAAGGAGCAAAGGACGTGATCAGGGTGAGGAGGAGCAAAGGACGTGATCAGGGTGAGGAGGGAAGGACGTGATCAGGGTGAGAAGGAGGAAAGGATGTGATCAGGGTGAGAAGAAGAAAAGGATGTGATCAGGGTGAGAAGGAGAAAAGGATGTGATCAGGGTGAGAAGGAGAAGAGGATGTGATCAGGGTGAGAAGGAGAAAAGGATGTGATCAGGGTGAGAAGGAGAAAAGGATTTGATCAGGGTGAGAAGGAGAAAAGGATGTGATCAGGGTGAGAAGGAGAAAAGGATGTGATCAGGGTGAGAAGGAGAAAAGGATGTGATCAGGGTGAGAAGGAGAAAAGGATGTGATCAGGGTGAGAAGGAGAAGAGGATGTGATCAGGGTGAGAAGGAGAAGAGGATGTGATCAGGGTGAGAAGGAGAAGAGGATGTGATCAGGGTGAGAAGGAGAAGAGGATGTGATCAGGGTGAGAAGGAGAAGAGGATGTGATCAGGGTGAGAAGGAGGAGAGGATGTGATCAGGGTGAGAAGGAGAAAAGGATGTGATCAGGGTGAGAAGGAGAAGAGGATGTGATCAGGGTGAGAAGGAGAAGAGGATGTGATCAGGGTGAGAAGGAGAAAAGGATGTGATCAGGGTGAGAAGGAGAAAAGGATGTGATCAGGGTGAGAAGGAGAAAAGGATGTGATCAGGGTGAGAAGGAGAAGAGGATGTGATCAGGGTGAGAAGGAGAAGAGGATGTGATCAGGGTGAGAAGGAGAAGAGGATGTGATCAGGGTGAGAAGGAGAAAAGGAAGTGATCAGGGTGAGAAGGAGAAAAGGATGTGATCAGGGTGAGAAGGAGAAGAGGATGTGATCAGGGTGAGAAGGAGAAAAGGATGTGATCAGGGTGAGAAGGAGCAAAGGATGTGACCAGGGTGAGAAGGAGAAAAGGATGTGATCAGGGTGAGAAGGAGAAAAGGATGTGATCAGGGTGAGAAGGAGAAAAGGATGTGATCAGGGTGAGAAGGAGAAAAGGATGTGATCAGGGTGAGAAGGAGCAAAGGATGTGACCAGGGTGAGAAGGAGAAAAGGATGTGATCAGGGTGAGAAGGAGAAAAGGATGTGATCAGGGTGAGAAGGAGAAAAGGATGTGATCAGGGTGAGAAGGAGAAGAGGATGTGATCAGGGTGAGAAGGAGGAGAGGATGTGATCAGGGTGAGAAGGAGAAAAGGATGTGATCAGGGTGAGAAGGAGAAAAGGATGTGATCAGGGTGAGAAGGAGAAGAGGATGTGATCAGGGTGAGAAGGAGAAAAGGATGTGATCAGGGTGAGAAGGAGCAAAGGATGTGATCAGGGTGAGAAGGAGCAAAGGATGTGACCAGGGTGAGAAGGAGAAAAGGATGTGATCGGGGTGAGAAGGAGAAAAGGATGTGATCAGGGTGAGAAGGAGCAAAGGACGTGATCAGGGTGAGAAGGAGCAAAGGACGTGATCAGGGTGAGAAGGAGCAAAGGACGTGATCAGGGTGAGAAGGAGGAAAGGATGTGATCGGGGTGAGAAGAAGAAATGGATTTGATCAGGGTGAGAAGGAGAAAAGGATGTGATCAGGGTGAGAAGGAGAAAAGGATGTGATCAGGGTGAGAAGGAGAAAAGGATGTGATCAGGGTGAGAAGGAGAAAAGGATTTGATCAGGGTGAGAAGGAGAAAAGGATGTGATCAGGGTGAGAAGGAGAAAAGGATGTGATCAGGGTGAGAAGGAGAAAAGGATGTGATCAGGGTGAGAAGGAGAAAAGGATGTGATCAGGGTGAGAAGGAGAAAAGGATGTGATCAGGGTGAGAAGGAGAAGAGGATGTGATCAGGGTGAGAAGGAGAAGAGGATGTGATCAGGGTGAGAAGGAGAAGAGGATGTGATCAGGGTGAGAAGGAGAAAAGGATGTGATCAGGGTGAGAAGGAGAAAAGGATGTGATCAGGGTGAGAAGGAGAAAAGGATGTGATCAGGGTGAGAAGGAGAAGAGGATGTGATCAGGGTGAGAAGGAGAAGAGGATGTGATCAGGGTGAGAAGGAGAAGAGGATGTGATCAGGGTGAGAAGGAGAAGAGGATGTGATCAGGGTGAGAAGGAGAAGAGGATGTGATCAGGGTGAGAAGGAGGAGAGGATGTGATCAGGGTGAGAAGGAGAAAAGGATGTGATCAGGGTGAGAAGGAGAAGAGGATGTGATCAGGGTGAGAAGGAGAAGAGGATGTGATCAGGGTGAGAAGGAGAAAAGGATGTGATCAGGGTGAGAAGGAGAAAAGGATGTGATCAGGGTGAGAAGGAGAAAAGGATGTGATCAGGGTGAGAAGGAGAAGAGGATGTGATCAGGATGAGAAGGAGAAAAGGATGTGATCAGGGTGAGAAGGAGAAGAGGATGTGATCAGGGTGAGAAGGAGAAAAGGATGTGATCAGGGTGAGAAGGAGAAAAGGATGTGATCAGGGTGAGAAGGAGAAGAGGATGTGATCAGGGTGAGAAGGAGAAGAGGATGTGATCAGGGTGAGAAGGAGAAGAGGATGTGATCAGGGTGAGAAGGAGAAGAGGATGTGATCAGGGTGAGAAGGAGAAAAGGATGTGATCAGGATGAGAAGGAGGAAAGGATGTGATCAGGATGAGAAGGAGAAAAGGATGTGATCAGGGTGAGAAGGAGAAGAGGATGTGATCAGGGTGAGAAGGAGCAAAGGATGTGATCAGGGTGAGAAGGAGAAAAGGATGTGATCAGGGTGAGAAGGAGAAAAGGATGTGATCAGGGTGAGAAGGAGAAAAGGATGTGATCAGGGTGAGAAGGAGAAGAGGATGTGATCAGGGTGAGAAGGAGAAAAGGATGTGATCAGGGTGAGAAGGAGAAAAGGATGTGATCAGGGTGAGAAGGAGAAAAGGATGTGATCAGGGTGAGAAAGAGAAAAGGACGTCATCAGGGTGAGAAGGAGAAGAGGATGTGATCAGGGTGAGAAGGAGAAGAGGATGTGATCAGGGTGAGAAGGAGAAAAGGATGTGATCAGGGTGAGAAGGAGAAGAGGATGTGATCAGGGTGAGAAGGAGAAGAGGATGTGATCAGGGTGAGAAGGAGAAAAGGATGTGATCAGGGTGAGAAGGAGAAAAGGATGTGATTGTCACGCTTGTGCTCGCCACAAACCTGGGTCGGACCGCGAGGCTGAGGTGGGGTTGTAAAAGCACCGACCTTAGACCGCGCAGGCTGATCCGGATTGCGCAGTTCGTAGTCATACATAGCAGGGTCGGGACTGGAGAAGGCAGCATCATCGCTGGACAAGCCAGGGTCAGGACTGGAGACATCAGGGTAAACGTTGTTCAAGCAGGAGTTCGGCAACAGGTAGTCAGGAGTTCCCCGCTTCAGCTTAGGAGTGCGGGAGTGGACTCTGCGCGTGCGGCGACCATGGCCCATGGTACTGGTCTCAGGAAAGGGTAGGCAGACCAGAGTGGGCACACCGCCTGGCTGCACTGGTAAACCAGTGCTTCAGCGCAAGAGTCCTGGGCGGACTGGAGAATCCTCCGCTACAACACAGGAACCAGGACACGGCCTCTGCAATGGGGAATGAGCAGCAGACCCTAGGAACCAGAGAGCTGAAGACAACACAGGGGAAACCTCCGCTTCAGCACAGGAGGCAGGAACAGACCGCTGCGAGACACTAGCAGCCGGTCTCAAGAAACAAGGAGCTGAAGTAACATGAAGAGTACTCCGCTTCAGCATCAGGAAACAGGGATCTGAAGTAACATGAAGAGTACTCCGCTTCAGCACAGGAACTAGGACAAAACAGAGATGACAAGCCAGGGGCTTGTGGCAGAACATACAGTGACATCCAGGAAGGACTATGCTCGGCAGGGAGCATTGTGGGAAGGCAGTACTTAAAGGTCAGTGAACCAATAGCAGAAGGGGCGTGTGACAGCATTGCCTCAATGAGTGAATCCAGGCTGCAGTAAATATCAGGAGGTGTTCCAGGACTGCACAGGTCTGTAAGGCAAGGTAAACAGTAAACTGAGGTGTGGATTCCTTACAGTGATCAGGGTGAGAAGGAGATGAGGATGTGAACAGGGTGAGAAGGAGCAAAGGATGTGATCAGGGTGAGAAGGAGAAAATGATGTGATCAGGGTGAGAAGGAGAAGAGGATGTGATCAGGGTGAGAAGGAGAAGAGGATGTGATCAGGGTGAGATGGAGAAGAGGATGTGATCAGGGTGAGAAGGAGAAGAGGATGTGATCAGGGTGAGAAGGAGAAAAGGATGTGATCAGGGTGAGATGGAGAAGAGGATGTGATCAGGGTGAGAAGGAGAAAAGGATGTGATCAGGGTGAGAAGGAGAAGAGGATGTGATCAGGGTGAGAAGGAGAAAAGGATGTGATCAGGGTGAGAAGGAGAAAAGGATGTGATCAGGGTGAGAAGGAGAAAAGTATGTGATCAGGGTGAGAAGGAGAAAAGGATGTGATCAGGGTGAGAAGGAGAAGAGAAAGGTGGCCGGCGATGGAATATATATCGTGGGGTCTCCTTTTAGTGTCCGTGTACGAGCCTCGGCACACAATAAGTAGACTCTGGTTGATGTACTCAGCATCACTATCATTCTCTCCTAATGGTGCGCCACGGCAGATAAGGACCAGGTGCCCCTCCCCCCGTGGCTGCCCCTCCGCCCCACCCCCACGGCTGCCCATTTTCCGGTCTGCTGTATAACCCTGCCCCTATGTGATCCTTTCCTTTCATGTTTAGGGTTGCTACCCATAGCATTCCGAAATTCCCTGATTGTATTAGCCTCTACCACCTCTTCTGGGAGGCGAGTCCACCAATCCACCACTCCTTCTGCCACACATTTCCTCACGTTTGTTCTAACACTTCTCTTCCTTGCAAGTATTTACCTCGTAGAAACCTTTAAAATATTTGAAATCATATCCCTCCTCTCTGCAAAGCTGTGCGTGTTGATGGCCATTAGGGGGGTTATTCAACGGTGATAGTACCAACCGGCCACTATTGCACAGAAACTCCCATTAATTGGAGTTTCCATCTGGCAGTGTCCCAATTGGCACTATGGCAGTGTAACAAATAACACCCCCCCCCCCTACTCTGTCCCGGCTTTTGCAAAAATGTTGCACCCACACTGGCCTCCAGGTGTCACCAGAGAGCTGGAGTGGGGCATGCAACACCCCAAGTCTCAGAAACAAATGAGCAATTGGATCAAAATATGTGTCTCTGCCGCAACTGGAATTGTCGCTTTACAAACGCAGCAGAGGAGCAGTCGTCAGTCGCTTCATTTTTATAGTGAAACGGGATTTATTTGAGTTTTTTAGAACATTATTATTGTATTCATTTTTTTTTTTACATTTCAATTAGGCCCAAATGTGCTTTTCCACCATTTTTTTGCAGGTTTTGAATTTTCTTTCAATTGTGCACAGTACCACTTTTTTGGGATGACTGTCAAGGAGGGAAGTATGCTGATTGCTCCAGCTATGAAGGGACAGGAGGGTCCTGGAGTGTGTAGCGTTCCAAGGCCCTGCAGTCCCCTCTGGCCGGGCGGGTGATATGGGAGACTGTGTTGAGTAGGGACTCCCATCTCCTGTAATATTTGCGTTTCCCGTGCTGCTTCAGGTCGGCACGCAGAGGACATCTTCGGGGAGCTTTTCAATGAAGCCAATAGCTTCTACATGCGCATGAACTCCCTGCAGGAGAGGGTCGACCTGCTGGTCATCAAAGTGACCCAACTGGACTCCACGGTGGAAGAAGGTAACGCAAAGAGCACCCTGATTATTCGGAGTAACTATCCTCCTTATAGCACTGCAGTACTGTTTCTGTCCATGCCAAACCCCCACTCGCCCCAGCTCAGATTCAAGAAGAAGCAGCAGGTAACAGGATAGAGGAACGTCAGCATTATTACACTCACACTGCCATACTCATCTCTATAGGGGCATGTCCCCTAAAGGTGCAGCATTACAGTATACAAGAGACTGGCAGAGATTCTGTAGGTTCAATGGATTAAATATTGGTGACTGTGACCTTTTAATTAAAAAAAAATGACAAGTATTTCAAATTATTCTTTTAGGCCTTGAAGATTTTTTTTCTTTACATACACTCCAAGTAAAGAGGGAGGAGGACGGGGGGGGCGGATCGGGGGCTTATCTTGATTTTTTCATGAGAGGCAGAGATAAAAAAAAATCGGATGTATGCACACACCCTGCATGTCAAAGAACCAGGAAGATAAACAAAAGTCAGGAGATCGTGAATTTAAACAAATCCCAGTTTACAGTGTTTATAAATATTACTAAAACATCTTTCACTAAATGTAACGAACGTGTAAATGGCTGTTTTTTATTTGAATAAAGCATCCATCACCAAGACGTGATTTATTAAGCTGATCACTGTTATAAATTCTGTTTGCAAATGCAATATTAAAGCACAATATTCTGTATTTCGAACTATAACAGCACAGCCTTTCCACATAACATTAACTTCTTAAATAATGTGTTAAACATGCAGTGTGTGTGCCTAATCCTCACTGCACAGCACGACTTCCACCCGATTTGTAACTACTTAGTGAGACGGCCCCAGGGGAGAGATTTTATGTGGCTGTTACATATACTGGGAAACCTTCCCCAGCATCTCCAGAGGACTTGCATTAATTGGGAAAATCAGAGTTTCAATTAATTCAGACACTTCTGGGCTCCTCAGACACAGTACTCAGAACCATCTGACTTACTTTGAGAGACCGTTTATTTGCAAAACGCTAAATGTTTCCTTGGTAAGCGTCATATTGAGTCATTAATCAGGGCAAGCGTTCATTAGGAAACAATTAATGTAGAGATTACAAAATTTACAGATAAGACATCTGGCGATAACGAGCCAGCACATATTAACTCTTTTAGTGCTAAAGGGGTCAGCAGACTTCCAACATAAACTGAGTTATTAGCAGCACATTATAGAGGAAAATATTATTATTATTATTACCACCATTTTTATATCAGGTTCCACATTTTCTAGAGTGCAGTTCAAAGGATAAAAAACCAATGTAACACGCACAAGTTACATTGGCCTTGATACAAACAGTAGGTAGAGAAGTTCCCGTTACATAGAGGTTTTACAGTATATAAACCTATAATACTGGTAACCATTATTAGAGGCCTGCGCTAATTCCTGAAGGCAGTGAAGACTCTGCTCACTTCTATCAGGATACTGGGATCAATCTCACTTTCTGCCACATGTTGCCCACATAAAATATGGCAGCCATGGTCAAAGAATATGTTTGTATCCACTTTATATTTGTCATATTGGTGGCATTTTAGGCTGTATTATGGAATGGAGTATGATTTTTTTTTTACTCATTATTTGACTGACTGTAAGAAAGAAACAAATTAATTTGTTAGAGCGAAGACAAAGTTTTGTGGTTAAACACTGGTCTTTAAAGTGGGAGGACTCCGTTTGAGATTCATTAACAACTGTGTGTGTCCTTGGTGCTTTGGTACTAAATATTTGAGCGTAAGCTTTTCAGGATTGTGATTTATTGAGGAGTAGTCTTGTTTTATTTGCATTTCTATGTGTACAGGCAGCTCTGTAATACATTATTCAGGCTCAGTTGGCGTGCCCTTCTTACTGTGTAACACCTTCCTGTTTACTTGTGGTTACAGTGTCCCTGCAGGATATTAACATGAGGAAGGCATTTAAAAGCTCCACAGTGCAGAACCAGCAGGTGGTGTCCCGAAATTCCATCCCTAACCCCGTGATGGAGATGTACCAGCGCTGTGACAAGCCTCCTCCACTCAACATACTCACGCCTTACAGGTGAGGACTCCTTCACGGGAACAGATATTTAAAGGATCAATCTCTCGTAGGGCCAAAGGGAACTCATTCCAGTGACATGTGTAAGGGAGTCTCATCTGGGTGATTGAAACACTTTTTTTTAACCCAAATCTGACATCTATAAGTATTTGTTATTTATATTTTAAAATGGGACTTGGGGGGGGGGGGTTTGATTTCCTCTGACCTTTTGTGTGATGTCATTGTGTGGTCAGCTAATGCTTGTACAGCCAGAGACATTCTCCCCACCTCCCCTTATCTTTATTGGTTCTCTGATAAGGGCGGGTGGGGGGAGGGGATTTAGGGGAAAGAAAACACTTGAGTGACAAACACTTCCCCATTCAGAGGCCCCTAAGAAATTCAACTGTCCTAACTTTGTGGCATGTGTACCTTTACGTATGTGACATAATCTGTCACTGTGTGACATCATCAAGCAATATATCGTCAGCACCATGATATATCAGCCACTTATACATGAAAAGATACATTGTGAGTTACCTCTCATGTTCAAGTATGTCCTGGGTACAAAATAATAAGTGGACAACATTATAAGTTACACTTACAAACACGTTGAAAGTAAGAACCTTCCGACGTCCTGATGGAACTTAGACAGCAGGCGGATTTGAGAGACTCTGGTACGTTGTTCTAGAAATGGGATGTTCGGTAAGAGAAGGAAGAGCGACCAGATTCTGTAGTGAACCTTGGAACCACAAGTATAAACTTCTTTAATTGCATTATCCTACTAAAAGTCAGAATCACCCTCTTCCACATGAGACACCCCCATACCGTTTCATGGGGTCACCCTTTTGAAGATGAGAAATCACACTCGCAGGTGTGTAAATAGGTTGAGAGCTGTAACAGTTACAGGTTGTAGTAGTTAGTAAGTCTCATAAAACCGTTCTGTTTCTCCTTTTCAGGGATGACAAGAAAGATGGGCTCAGATTCTACACCGATCCCTCCTACTTCTTCATCTTATGGAAGGAGAAGATGTTACAGGCCACAGAAGATAAGAGGAAGGAGAAGAGGAGACAGAAAGTAAGTACAGTGAACCCAGCCCCAATATCTGCTCTTGCTCCTCTTTGTTCATGTCTATAGAGGCATCAAGTACGTTTATCCAAGGTCAGAAATACCTAACAGGTCGGGTGGGGCATGAGCCGCAATTATTAAATATTCTGTAACAAATGTAACAACTTCATTAACATGTTTCTTACATTTGGTACAAAACGAAATGTTAAAACGTGCATTAAGCCAGCTGTGCGCAAACTGGGGGGCACGAGATTGTCTGCGGGGGGCGCGGGGTTTACAGAGGACCCGCGCACTTCCCGAAGGCACTTAAATTAAGTGCCGGGGAAGCGGCAAGGCCTCTGTAAGCTGCACTTGCCTTGCTTCTGGAGACGCGTCGGCATGGCAACGCGGCGTCAAATGACGCGGCGGGGTCATGTGACGTCACGTTGCCATGGCAGAGAGGGAAGCAGCCGGCAATGGGGCGCAGGGAAAAAAGATTGCGCTCCTCTGCATAAAGCCTCAATACAACAAAGTTCCTATAACATGTAATGATGTGACGCACCATTATCCTGATTCTAAATAAAAATAGCTCTGTTGCACGTCTCGCACTGATGGTATGATTGTAGCCTCATGTTGGGATACTAGCCAAATATCACAGTATATATATATATATATATCTATCGCAAATGGAAATATTTCCATTTGCTATATGCTTTGCTGTGGAGGGTTTTTGTCACTTTTTTTTTACCCACAATAACTTAATTATATATATATATATATATATATATATATATATATATATATATATATATATAAATATATATATATATATATTAGTGTGTGTGTATACTGTATATATAGCAAAATGCAGTGGGTGACAGTAATTACAATGTGGCTTGTGCTGATGCCGATACATTGTAGCAACACTGCTGGAGGGATGACCAACTCCCAGAAGGGTATATGGACTTCAGCCTCTCCTCCTCCTCTCTAAGAGGAGCATTTCCCAAAGGAGAAGGGAAGGGGGTGGGGGAGCAGTTTGTCAACATCAGTAAGGATCTGTTGTCTACGTGATGTTTACAGTTGCACGATTTCTGAAGCCTATTGACCATCATGAAACTGCTAAACCTGTCCGTGTGCTTTATAATTGCTCTCCAGCAAGGTCAATGTTCATTGTCAACAAGCCACAAGCATGGATGGGAAAAAAGGAGATCAGATCCATGTACGCAAGTAAGGCAACGTGTAGAGCAATATTATTTCCTTTCCCGCGTCTGTGTCAGATATGAAGGGCCCCACTTTTGAAACGGATTGTTAAACAAACGTTTTTATGCCGTCATACTTAGCAGAGTTCTTTACACTAGGGGATCATTCTATATCCGCTGAAGCAGACAAGCATGCCGGTTTCACATTAAGGTTCCCTATTGACTCCAACTGGAAATTTGGCAAACAAAATTTCTCGATCGGCCGCTGCGGCGGTTATACAGATGCAGCCGATGTTATTACCCGTGTTACTGCGAGCTAACGCACAACATAACGTATTAAATAACACGCGTGTTATCTCCTTAACCATTGCTTTCAATAGCACTATTATTAAATAACGCGGCAGCGGTAACGCAATGCACTGCGTTAATAGTCGCAATATTGTCTGCAACGTCTGTCAAATAAGCCCTAAGAGAGACAGGCAAAGCCCACACATCGCTCGGTCTGCTGGTTCCTTTTATACAGTATGTGAAATGTCCATAACAGAATTCCGCATTCTAGTCTTTGCACACAACAACATAACGTGTATTTTCAAGATAATTACTTACATACAAATATAGTAAAAATGGTGGTTGATGGTGACGTTCCCAATAGGTTTGGATATTGTTGTTGATTGCATAATCTTCTTAATCTTTTCTATTAAATCCGGGTATCTTCTGATGTTAAATCCCCATCTCTTCGGTTCTTAACAAATCTCTTCTCTAAACTTGCTAACACTGCTAGTTATTTATGCAGACAAACCTACCCAGACAGCCATCTTAACTTTAAGTGTTATAGCTAAAATACCACTAATGTCACAATGTCTCCTTGTGAACATATAAGGAACTCGAGCTTCTTGTCTGAAATGATTACCTCAACATATCATCAATTGTCAATGGCAACTGTCTGTCTCTCGCTGTCCTTTCCCCAAATATCTCAGAACAGCCATATGCCTCTTCTCTCAGCTAGAACCTACAGTTGTCAATAATCACTCAGTGCCCAACCTAAACAGGGCAGTTCCAGCAACTTAAAACCATCGTATGACCTTTCTATGTATCCTAGTGGTTAGGAACAGGTCACCCACACCTCTTTTACTTAAATACTTCACATGTAACTGAATCTAGGAAGATTTAACATTATAACTTCAAGAAGGACCTTCAGAGCTTATTCCAGTGTTAAGACATATCTCCTTATCTCTGTAAGACATCCTTTCAACAGTTGTCCTGTAATCACCATGGATATGCTAAAATGTTAGAGGGAAAGACCATTTCTTACACAGTAAAACCCTGGACTTTATTTAGTCTCCAGCGTTTGTGAAGATTTCTTCAGTACCCTTGGTTTTCAACCCAAGCTCTTTGGATGGATCTCCTCAGACTGCTGACTTTTCCTCCTATCTATTTTACTTTCAGTGAAGAAGGGTGGGGGGCCGGGCTGGTCCTGTCTTCCATGGAGTAACAGAGCAGGGAGAGGGAGAAGGGGTGTGATACCTTTTATTGGACCAACAAGTAGTTGATAACGTTACAAGCTTCCAACCTCTCAGGGTCCTTCATCAGGTCCTACCCCGACCCTGAGAGGTTGGAAAGCTTGTAACGTTATCAACTACTTGTTGGTCCAATAAAAGGTATCACACCCCCTACTCCCTCTCCCTCCTCTGTTACTACATTTACAGTGGTCTACACGTGGCCATGATTGTAAGGGTTCAGATTAAACTCTGCTGCCCACCTCCTCACCTCCAAGATAAATCATTATCCTGGAGGAGGAGTTCCTTTGTTTTTTTTAACTGGTCAAACTGAGATTTTCCCTAATGAAAAGGTGGGATCGCAGCTGACCCGCTCACCCTCCGACCCTCTCTGTATGTTTTTAGGAGCAACGCCTGGTGGAAGATCCCACAAGGGAGGTGAAGAAAGTGCGGAAAGCCCGGAACCGGAGGCTGGAATGGAACCTGATGGCGTATGATAAGGAGTTCAGGCCAGATAACAGGTTCTCACCATCCCCCTATCATGGGGCTTCATCCGAGGGATCACTGTCCCCTGATATTAGGCAGGTTCCACTTCTGATGTGTCAGTTTGTTTTATATATAACTCCCAGAATGGCAGATGATTTGTTTGTTTTTAGTACTCTCTGTGGAGTGGTACGTAACATCTGAGCCAGTTTCATTTTTCAGAATCCAATTTCTCTCAGCTGGATTTCTGTTGTTTAATAAATCTGGTGCAGTTTTTGTACCAGCTGTGAAACTGGATAAATAACCCTTGTATGTTTTAATGTTTGTTATCTCTGGAGGTCCGTTGTCTTAGTTTCCCTTTAAACAGCCTGTGATTAAACAATTCCCATTGCTTTGTACAGAATATTCTCAATCTGGTGCTGTTCCAGTTTTGCAGCCGAATACTTACATAAATAGACCTCCTTACTATGCAAGTGGAATTTTCTTTATATAAACAGAAATGAGAAAATGTAAATTAACCCTTTCAGTTCTGGGTGGGATGTCTGGAAACCATTAAACCTGTGCTCCTACCTCCAGCGCTCTCATAACCTGGCTGTTTTTTTTAACCGCTTGCAGGTGTTATGCATCCGATCTTGATCACTCGTACCCGGCCAGCCCCAATCACCCTTCACAGCAGACCTTGGCTGCAGCCCCTCATCTGACAGCGGAGAAGAAGGAGATCATTTTGATGGCCAGCCAGGCACAAGAGCATGGCTACCGCTCGTCGGCTCCTGGGAGCCGGCACAACAGTCTGAACAGAGCACAGCAACCTCATGTACCACAGCCAGCCGAGACCACTCTCAATGGGCCACGGCCACAAGTGCTGAAGGATTATGGGTAAGCATCCCACTTTTGTTGTCATGTTATAGAAGTAACTCCAGAAAGCCTACCTCCTTTACTAGGGTCGCCAGACGTCCCGTATATAAGGGACTGTCCCCTATTGCGTTGACTTGTCCCGTTGTCTGTTGGGACGCATAATTGTCCCATATATCAGCGCTTTTGTGTTAAAAGCCTGAACTAAAAATTACTGCAATTTAATCAGTCATAAAAAATTATTCAAATAATAAAGTTAGGCCGCTGCCTGGTCGTCTCACAATACCCTGACCCCCATCCCTATAGGCGCTACTTTTTGTGCAACCGCTATGTGTTAGGTCAGCACGCATCTTTCCCCGCCCCGGGCCAAGCGCAGAGATAATAACAACCAAAGAATATCGCGGTCACGCGGGAGATACCGTTCAGCTCCAAGTATTCGCCAAACATTCGATCCCTCATTATGACGTCACCACATTCATACTGAAGTATAACAACTTAAATGTGGCAATCCTATCCTTAACCCTTTCTCTGCCAGAGGAGAAGACTGCAACTTCACAGAGCCACATGTGTCATAGGGCAGAAACATGTTGGGTGGGATGGGAGTTGAACCCACGTTTGGCAAATAATTCTTCCTTTGAGGGACTAGTGCTTTCAGTGATAATGTGAAGTCTGGTTTCAGCACCCTGGAGAGCTCCCACTGCAGATGTAGCAATAACCTGCATGCTCAATAATGCATCTCAGCACAGACCATGCATTGCAGCAATAACCTGCATGCTCAATAATGCATCTAAGCACAGACCATGCATTGCAGCAATAACCTGCATGCTCAATAATGCATCTAAGCACAGACCATGCATTGCAGCAATAACCTGCATGCTCAATAATGCATCTAAGCACAGACCATGCATTGCAGCAATAACCTGCATGCTCAATAATGCATCTAAGCACAGACCATGCATTGCAGCAATAACCTGCATGCTCAATAATGCATCTAAGCACAGACCATGCATTGCAGCAATAACCTGCATGCTCAATAATGCATCTAAGCACAGACCATGCATTGCAGCAATAACCTGCATGCTCAATAATGCATCTAAGCACAGACCATGCATTGCAGCAATACGACCCTAGCACAAGAGATGGACACTTTTTTTTTTTTTTGCGAATTTGGATCCGCAGCGAATTGGGCCGGTTCCTTTGGTCCGCGGATTTCAACGGATCAATGTCAAAAAGGGCGATTCGTGGTTTGCGGATTTTTTTATTATTATTACCAATACACGCTGCGGCTTCCGCAACCCATGGATACATTTGTAGATTCCGATCCACGAATTCAGCGTTGCGTTGGCAGATCCTTAAGTATTTTAAGAATATGGCGACGGATCGCTGAATCCGCAGATTGGATTCTACAAATCTGTCCACGGGTTGTATCCAATGGCGGAGTTTGATGAATCCGCGTGGATTGAAACCGACCAAATCCATTTGTGGATTTAACACCGCAAAACGGATTTTTTGGGGGTAATATCAGCGGAAATCCGGGAAATGTATTTGGGCGGATTCGTCCGTCTCTACCTGGCACCATCAGCGACAGCACTATGATTAACCTATTCATTGCCAGAGAGCATTGCTACCCAAAGCGGTTGCACTGTGTTTGATGTTGTACAGATGCAGCGAGGGTTATCGCTCTCGCCGGCGTTTCGCAGTGGGACGTGTTTTTGATATTCTGCGTTATCGCTGCTGTGGAATGGGTTATCATGTCGCACAATAAAGCTACATCTGCAGGGAAATCCAATGTCAAAAGTTACTCACAGTGCCGCGATATATAACACTGACAATGCACCCAATGTAACCACCAAGCCAGGTATTGGGGATATCCCTGCTTCAGCACAGGTGGCTCAGTCAGTGGTGCAGTCTTTGATATGCCACCTGTGCTGAAGCAGGCATATCCTTAAAATCTAACCTGTTGAGGACTGGAGTTGGCCACCTGTGCTAAGAGGTGGAATAAAGTGACTCATGTAACAGTGAAGAGCAGGTGTAATGTATCTGTAGCTAACTTATTCCTTCTTCCCATTCAGTGGTCAGCAGATGCCGATGGCGGAATACTTTACGCCCCCTGCCCCGCCGCCGCCTCCTCCCATGATCCCCTCTGCGCAAACTGCGTTTGACAGCCCCATTTCAGCTCCAGCTCCAATGGCCCCCAATGTCGCGGCCTCCATGGCCCTCTCGTCATATGCCCCTCCACCCCCTCCGGCCCCACCCTGTCCATATTCTGGCTCTCCCCCTCCTCCAGCTGGCTCCATGGGGCCCCCTGTAGCCCCACCCCCTCCCCCACCCGGCCCCCCAACTCTCACTGCCTCCCCTGCTCACTCAGCCTCTCCTCACACTGTCACTGTTGAACCAAGGAAATCTCAGATCCCACTCATCCCGATGAGCGATGCCAGGAGTGACCTGCTGGCTGCAATTCGCAGAGGTAAGTGGCAACTACCTAGGACCCTGGGCAGACACTACGGGGAAGAACTACTTATATCTCGGGAACTGGTGTCACCCTGGAGGTTGGGCGCATATTCCTCCAGGGACCCACTGTTTGAGATAATACAAAGAGCAGCTGACCTAACACTACACATACCCGAGGACTTCCCAGGAGTACAGTGCAGGCGTACACAAGGGGCTCCCAGGAGTATAGTGCAGGCGTACACGAGGGGTTCCCAGGAGTACAGTGCAGGCGTACACAAGGGGTTCCCAGGAGTACAGTGCAGGCGTACACAAGGGGTTCCCAGGAGTACAGTGCAGGCGTACACAAGGGGTTCCCAGGAGTACAGTGCAGGTGTACACAAGGGGCTCCCAGGAGTACAGTGCAGGTGTACACAAGGGGCTCCCAGGAGTATAGTGCAGGCATACACGAGGGGTTCCCAGGAGTACAGTGCAGGCATACACAAGGGGTTCCCAGGAGTACAATGCAGGCGTACACAAGGGGCTCCCAGGAGTATAGTGCAGGCGTACACGAGGGGTTCCCAGGAGTACAGTGCAGGCGTACACAAGGGGTTCTCAGGAGTACAGTGCAGGCGTACACAAGGGGTTCCCAGGAGTACAATGCAGGCGTACACAAGGGGCTCCCAGGAGTATAGTGCAGGCGTACACGAGGGGTTCCCAGGAGTACAGTGCAGGCGTACACAAGGGGTTCCCAGGAGTACAGTGCAGGCGTACACAAGGGGTTCCCAGGAGTACAGTGCAGGCGTACACAAGGGGTTCCCAGGAGTACAGTGCAGGTGTACACAAGGGGCTCCCAGGAGTACAGTGCAGGCATACACAACAGGTTCCCAGGAGTACAGTGCAGGCGTACACAAGGGGTTCCCAGGAGTACAGTGCAGGCATACACAAGGGGTTCCCAGGAGTACAGTGCAGGCGTACACAAGGGGTTCCCAGGAGTACAGTGCAGGCGTACACAAGGGGTTCCCAGGAGTACAGTGCAGGCGTACACAAGGGGTTCTCAGGAGTACAGTGCAGGCGTACACAAGGGGTTCCCAGGAGTACAGTGCAGGTGTACACAAGGGGCTCCCAGGAGTACAGTGCAGGCGTACACAACAGGTTCCCAGGAGTACAGTGCAGGTGTACACGAGGGGTTCCCAGGAGTACAGTGCAGGCGTACACAACAGGTTCACAGGAGTACAGTGCAGGCGTACACAACAGGTTCCCAGGAGTACAATGCAGGCGTACACAAGGGGCTCCCAGGAGTACAATGCAGGCGTACACAAGGGGTTCCCAGGAGTACAGTGCAGGCGTACACAAGGGGTTCCCAGGAGTACAGTGCAGGCGTACACAAGGGGTTCCCAGGAGTACAGTGCAGGCGTACACAACAGGTTCCCAGGAGTACAGTGCAGGCGTACACAAGGGGTTCCCAGGCGTACACAAGGGGCTCCCAGGAGTACAGTGCAGGCGTACACAAGGGGCTCCCAGGAGTACAGTGCAGGCGTACACAACAGGTTCCCAGGAGTACAGTGCAGGCGTACACAAGGGGTTCCCAGGAGTACAGTGCAGGTGTACACGAGGGGTTCCCAGGAGTACAATGCAGGCGTACACAAGGGGTTCCCAGGAGTACAGTGCAGGCGTACACAAGGGGTTCCCAGGAGTACAGTGCAGGCGTACACAAGGGGTTCCCAGGCGTACAGTGCAGGCATACACAAGGGGTTCCCAGGAGTACAGTGCAGGCGTACACAAGGGGTTCCCAGGAGTACAGTGCAGGCGTACACAACGGGTTCCCAGGAGTACAGTGCAGGCATACACAACAGGTTCCCAGGAGTACAATGCAGGCGTACACAACAGGTTCCCAGGAGTACAGTGCAGGCGTACACAAGGGGTTCCCAGGAGTACAGTGCAGGCGTACACAAGGGGTTCCCAGGAGTACAATGCAGGCGTACACAAGGGGTTCCCAGGAATACAGTGCAGGCGTACACAAGGGGTTCCCAGGAGTACAGTGCAGGCGTACACAAGGGGTTCCCAGGAGTACAGTGCAGGCGTACACAAGGGGTTCCCAGGAGTACAGTACAGGCGTACACATGGGGTTCCCAGGAGTATAGTGCAAGCGTACACAAGGGGTTCCCAGGAGTACAATGCAGGTGTACACAAGGGGTTCCCAGGAGTACAGTGCAGGCGTACACAAGGGGTTCCCAGGAGTACAGTGCAGGCATACACAACGGGTTCCCAGGAGTACAGTGCAGGCGTACACAAGGGGTTCCCAGGAGTACAGTGCAGGCGTACACAAGGGGTTCCCAGGAGTACAGTACAGGCGTACACAAGGGGTTCCCAGGAGTACAATGCAGGCATACACAAGGGGTTCCCAGGAGTACAGTGCAGGCGTACACAAGGGGTTCCCAGGAGTACAGTGCAGGTGTACACAAGGGGTTCCCAGGAGTACAGTACAGGCGTACACATGGGGTTCCCAGGAGTACAGTGCAGGCGTACACAAGGGGTTCCAGGAGTACAGTGCAGGCGTACACAAGGGGTTCCCAGGAGTACAGTGCAGGCGTACACAAGGGGTTCCCAGGAGTACAGTGCAGGCGTACACAAGGGGTTCCCAGGAGTACAGTGCAGGCGTACACAAGGGGTTCCCAGGAGTACAGTACAGGCGTACACAAGGGGTTCCCAGGAGTACAGTGCAGGCGTACACAAGGGGTTCCCAGGAGTACAGTGCAGGCGTACACAAGGGGTTCCCAGGAGTACAGTACAGGCGTACACATGGGGTTCCCAGGAGTATAGTGCAAGCGTACACAACAGGTTCCCAGGAGTACAGTGCAGGCGTACACAAGGGGTTCCCAGGAGTACAGTGCAGGCGTACACAAGGGGTTCCCAGGAGTACAATGCAGGCGTACACAAGGGGTTCCCAGGAATACTGTGCAGGCGTACACAAGGGGTTCCCAGGAGTACAGTGCAGGCGTACACAAGGGGTTCCCAGGAGTACAGTGCAGGCGTACACAAGGGGTTCCCAGGAGTACAGTACAGGCGTACACATGGGGTTCCCAGGAGTATAGTGCAAGCGTACACAAGGGGTTCCCAGGAGTACAATGCAGGTGTACACAAGGGGTTCCCAGGAGTACAGTGCAGGCGTACACAAGGGGTTCCCAGGAGTACAGTGCAGGCATACACAACGGGTTCCCAGGAGTACAGTGCAGGCGTACACAAGGGGTTCCCAGGAGTACAGTGCAGGCGTACACAAGGGGTTCCCAGGAGTACAGTACAGGCGTACACAAGGGGTTCCCAGGAGTACAATGCAGGCGTACACAAGGGGTTCCCAGGAGTACAGTGCAGGCGTACACAAGGGGTTCCCAGGAGTACAGTGCAGGTGTACACAAGGGGTTCCCAGGAGTACAGTACAGGCGTACACATGGGGTTCCCAGGAGTACAGTGCAGGCGTACACAAGGGGTTCCCAGGAGTACAGTGCAGTCGTACACAAGGGGTTCCCAGGAGTACAGTACAGGCGTACACAAGGGGTTCCCAGGAGTACAGTGCAGGCGTACACAAGGGGTTCCCAGGAGTACAGTGCAGGCGTACACAAGGGGTTCCCAGGAGTACAGTGCAGGCGTACACAAGGGGTTCCCAGGAGTACAGTACAGGCGTACACAAGGGGTTCCCAGGAGTACAGTGCAGGCGTACACAAGGGGTTCCCAGGAGTACAGTGCAGGCGTACACAAGGGGTTCCCAGGAGTACAGTACAGGCGTACACATGGGGTTCCCAGGAGTATAGTGCAAGCGTACACAAGGGGTTCCCAGGAGTACAATGCAGGTGTACACAAGGGGTTCCCAGGAGTACAGTGCAGGCATACACAAGGGGTTCCCAGGAGTACAGTGCAGGCATACACAAGGGGTTCCCAGGCGTACAGTGCAGGCATACACAAGGGATTCCCAGGAGTACAGTGCAGGCGTACACAAGGGGTTCCCAGGAGTACAATGCAGGCGTACACAAGGGGTTCCCAGGCGTACAGTGCAGGCGTACACAAGGGGTTCCCAGGAGTACAGTGCAGGCGTACACAAGGGGTTCCCAGGCGTACAGTGCAGGCGTACACAAGGGGTTCCCAGGAGTACAGTGCAGGCGTATACAAGGGGTTCCCAGGAGTACAGTGCAGGCGTACACAAGGGGTTCCCAGGAGTACAGTACAGGCGTACACAAGGGGTTCCCAGGAGTACAATGCAGGCGTACACAAGGGGTTCCCAGGAGTACAGTGCAGGCGTACACAAGGGGTTCCCAGGAGTACAGTGCAGGTGTACACAAGGGGTTCCCAGGAGTACAGTACAGGCGTACACATGGGGTTCCCAGGAGTACAGTGCAGGCGTACACAAGGGGTTCCCAGGAGTACAGTGCAGTCGTACACAAGGGGTTCCCAGGAGTACAGTACAGGCGTACACAAGGGGTTCCCAGGAGTACAGTGCAGGCGTACACAAGGGGTTCCCAGGAGTACAGTGCAGGCGTACACAAGGGGTTCCCAGGAGTACAGTGCAGGCGTACACAAGGGGTTCCCAGGAGTACAGTACAGGCGTACACAAGGGGTTCCCAGGAGTACAGTGCAGGCGTACACAAGGGGTTCCCAGGAGTACAGTGCAGGCGTACACAAGGGGTTCCCAGGAGTACAGTACAGGCGTACACATGGGGTTCCCAGGAGTATAGTGCAAGCGTACACAAGGGGTTCCCAGGAGTACAATGCAGGTGTACACAAGGGGTTCCCAGGAGTACAGTGCAGGCATACACAAGGGGTTCCCAGGAGTACAGTGCAGGCATACACAAGGGGTTCCCAGGCGTACAGTGCAGGCATACACAAGGGATTCCCAG